>NC_042622.1:169097542-169149483 GCF_901001135.1 Rhinatrema bivittatum | reverse complement strand
GGCCCTTATGTCCGCCTTCTCGTCATTGTCCAGCAGAGGGGGTAGTGGTACTGTGCAGCCTTTTGTTAGTACTTCAGTTTCAAGCAGCATTGAAGGAAGCTTGTCAGGGACTTATGACCAGTTACAGTACACAGTAAATCTTATTTCCCTGTAGGCTGGATTTCTTGGTTCTTTCTTGTATGCATAGTAAAATAATTATAATTAGCATGTTCATAGAGATTCTCCTGTTTTTGTCTGTGCAGATGTTTTGCACAGATTTTCAAATTACCAGCTTGTCTTGAGAAACAAGGCAAAGCTGCCTGCTTGCAGGTCCATGGTCTGGGTGTCAGTCAGATTATTAGCACAGGTTTGGGCTGAGTGCCTGTAGGCATCTTTACAGAAATTGCATCTCTCAGGTACCCAGGCTCCTTATGGCATCTCTCTTTTCTTAATTGGCATGAATTAAGCAGTCAGGTGGTAACTGCTGAATGATGTTGGCAAGGACATGCTGAATGAAGAGGTCTCCTCTGAGGACTTTTAAACTGTGACTCGCTTCCCAGGACACTGGAGCCCATTGTTTCCACCCCGTATTATCCTTCACCAAGTCTTTAGCAGTTTGACAGAATCTCTAGCACACTTGATCCTTGTTATGCCCGTTTTTCATGGAGTCTCAAACTTTTAGCCCTCCAGAATGTTTTGATGCAGCTTCAACCTTGCTCTCTGCTTCAACGGGGAATTGGACTCGGACAGCAACCAACAAGAGCCCTGACTTTTACAGTCTGGGGAAACTGATAAGTTTGGGGGTGACCTTTACAATCCATCAGATGCTACCAAAACTTGCTGGGCAGACTGGATGGACCGTTTGGTCCTTTTCTGCCTTCATTTCTATGTTTCTATGATGTATCTAAGTCTGCAGCTCTGGCTGAAAATTACTGAGCCATTTGAAGGTTTGCCTTTGGGGACATATAGATGAGATCTACTGCTCTTCCAGAAATTTCATTAGATACAGCAGCTCACCGTCTTCCCCTCCAGAATATGTGAGATGGCTCGGTGAATTTTTTCCAAATTTACCCTTACAGACACTGGACTCCACTGATTCTCAGTCTGCAGGAACCAGTATAAGTTCATGAAAAGTTGCATTTTTCCACACTTGCCACTGTATATATCATACCTTGGCTTTAATGTTTTATTAGCTTAAAAAACAGAATTTAGCAAGATTGGTGAATGAATACTTTATTGTACCATTTTGATGGTGTCAAGGCTTCTTATGGCAAAGACCCAGACAATAAAGTAAAATGTAAATAACAGACTTTAAGAACCGCATCTTCTAATGCAGCTTTCTCACCTTATTGACCCCATGGACTTCTGATGACCAAAAGATGGACCCTGTGTTCAGTAACACTTAAGTTCTACTCCTGCTGCTACTGCTGTCTAGAGATGTTTTACCTTGTACCTAACTGCTCAGTATATGTTAGGAAATAGACGCTAGACATGGAGTCTGTGTTTACTTCATCCCTGAACACAGGACATCTCTGTAATTGTGTTCTATATATGAACAATTTTCTTTTGCTCCGTTACTGGAGTAGATTCAGATTTGTAATTGTATAGCAGAACATACTTGTATTTGGCTCGCTGATATCATGTCCGTATTGTGTTGTAAATCGTGCAGTACCGCATGTTTGTTTACTGAAAGTATGTTAGAACAGGGTAAGACTTGTTAATGCATTTTAATTCTAAGGGGTGAGGAATAGTTCATGTGTCCAGAAGGGGGGAAGGTTTCTTGTACAATTGTTCCTAGCAGATTAGTGTCAATTACTGAAAATCAAAAATTGAAAACATTCTTGTGGTAAATTCCTCTTGTTACTGGGACTGGAAGCCAATGTCAGATTAAATAATCTAGAACTGAGTACTGGTTCATTCATCACGGAGTGAGAGCAGTGAAGACCATGGGTGATCTCGGAGCCACAAGCAATGGGGAAAGTCACCCATGGTTCTCAAGCTGCCTTCAGAACCAGCAATAATTGGTAGTGTATAATCAGTGAGGCCATGGAAACTCAAGCCTCTGGCAAGGAAGAGGTTATATCCTTTCAAAGCCAGATTGAAATAGATTGGCAAAGCACCACAGGGGAGGAAATTTGCAACTGCCGCTTGTGGTGGTGGTCTTGCTCTCTTTTGGGACAGTGTGCGGGCTAGGTTTGTAATATCGGTTGTACTGTACTTGTCCTTTTTAGATAAGCACAAACTCATTGGGAAAAGTAAAAAAAAAAAAAACACCGTACTATTTGCATCGATTAATCTTGGGTAAGAGCTGTAATGGATAAATCTAATTAAACTCCTGTAGTTTTGCGTAAAAATGTAATTAGATCAGGTGTTCAACATCTCTTTATAAATGCTCATCAATAAAATTGGCACCAAGTTAAACCAGTACAGAAACGGCAAATCATTCTGGGAAGAACATCATGAAAATGAATAAAACACAAACAAAATTGTGTAGGGTTTCTTGAATATCTGAAAGGTTACTGGATTAGGAATTTTCTTAGTAAAAAAATTGTGAATACCCTTTAGTGATCCTGAAAGCATGCAGAAAATTTCTGTCCCCATGCTCAGCGCAGTCAAGGATTTCAGGAAAACATGGAACAAGCATAGGGGATCTCTGAGGGGAGAGGAAGGGACTATGAATAGATGTGGATGGGCCGTATGGCTCTTTATCTGCTGTCATGTTTTTATATTTGTTTCTAAGATGAAGGCTCTTAACTCCTAAAATTATTTGCTTGCTGCACCAGCATAGAAGCATCAAAATATGTTAAGTGTTTGCACAAACATTCCTCTCTTATGCAAGAGCAGTCCTTGCTTCCTGAGAAGGCTTCTGTGTTGCAACAGAGCAGCGATGTTCATGCCCCCCCCCAAGTCCACCTACTTCATTTTACCTCCACACTGAACGGGTTAGTGATGACTAATTGACTAACGCGCTGAAACTTCTCTCTTCAGATTATTCACTTTAACGGTAAAGCTCTCGCCGAAGGTTACAGAACAATAGTATCACTGATTTATTTGCTAGTTTCATTTATTCTCCCTTTTGGTTTATGTTTAGCGCAAGATGGCAGGCTGCCATGTCGGCTCCTTGTATAGTCATGGAAAGTAGGGCTCTTTTTTTCTTTTTGTGAAAATTCATATTTTAAGTAACCAGATATTTTAACATTCTTTGGACAGTTGTAGTCAAAGTCATGTGACATCATCAGCACTATGCCTGGGTTTGGTGTCTGTGTCAGCAGGGGCTTAGATACCAGGAGGCTTCAGCACCTTAGTCACGTCCCACAGCTCAGTGCTGTTAGTTTTGGCTAACTCGAGCACTGTTCTCTGCAGTAAAGGCGAGCCCAACACCAACCGGACGTATTGAGTAATACCTTAATACAGTGATTAATTAGGAAAGTAGTCATATTTCTTATGAAATTAGCTAAAATTATTTTTACTGTTAATCTCGTAGTGCTACACCATATAGATCCCAAGTTAATGGTTGTATGAAGAAATTTAAAAAGTAAATTTGAACGTGGATTTAGCTGGCTTCTGTCAGGGCACGTCTTGTGTAGTGGAAATATGAATCTCCATGGTTTATAGGTCAATCTGCCACTCCACAGGCAGACATACTGCAGTGATGTTCACCTTTCTTTCTTTGCAACACCAATTAACCTATTCTCTTGTCTCTTAATGCTTCTCTACATCTGAAAACAATATTTTCCTAGTGTGTAGCAGATGGACTCGGGACCAATGGGTGTAGTGTACTCCTGATAGCAGTTGGAGACAGATCAGATTTCAATCTGACGTCAGCCCTAGTACATATACCCTGCAGGAAGTGCAGCTCTTCAGTATTTTCAGTCTCCATAGCAGTTAGGGACTTTTGCATGCTCGCACAGCGTTAGAAGAAATATTACTTCAGACGAGCCCCGCTCTCCTGCGGTGACACCCTTTGGGTCCCTCCCCCAGTTGAGAATTCCCGAGGTGATTTCCACGATCCCTCTGAAGTAAGCCTCGGACCGGCGGGGACATAGCCCCTGACATCTGATGAGGCTGAGAGGCAGCGGGTGCAACTTCGAGCGCAGCGGAGAAGGTATTTTCCTTCTCCCCCCGCAGCCAGAGACCGCCCGGAACGAGACCGGGAAGTGCCGAGACAAGGTAAGGTAGAAATCTATTTAAAAGTCTCTGGTCTCCGAAGCTTGAAGAGTCGTACAGGTCGCCTAGCTGGCACCAGTGGCACCGGGTTGATCAGTCCTAGCAGGGCTAGACCCTGGTCAGATCAGAGGGTCCTCTAAGGTGGGTCGCCATGTTGTCCGTATGGTCGCAGTCACCATTTTGATCTGTTCGCCGCCCTGTCCGCTGTTTCGATCCGTGCGCACAGAGGCGAGCCATGCGCACAAATACCTTGTGCGCACAACATTGCACGCCCAAGTACTGTGTGCACAAGTGACGCACATAGCCATACACTTACTATGCCGGGCGCATAGCTTCGATCTGTGCGCATAACGGCTCTCACATCTCCCTGAGCGCGCACCAAACCTAAGCGCAAAACTTCGCACCGGAGCGCACAACTGTATCTTACGCGCACAAGCCGTGGCACCACCGGAAAAGAAGCTGAAAGCTAAGGGCCTTTGCCCAGCATGCCACATTAGAGCGGCCCAGCATGAGGAGGCCACGGCCCTGTGTATACAGTGCGAATAGGCCCTAGGGGATCCAACTCATGGCCCTCCCAAGCCGGTACCGGGTTCCATCCTCTCGAGCAGTACGCCGGTCCTAGCACTGCACAGCAGGACCCCCCCCCCCTCAAACGGGGCTCCCCAGGGACACGGCGCCCCTTAGTCTAGACCCAGCATCTATCTCCTGGGTGGAATTCTTCAAAGGTCTGCATACCTTCGTCCACATGCAACCGGGGCCTCCAATAATACTGCCACAGGCTCCACCATAGGACCTCAACATCCCGGGACCCTCTATGCCCAGGGAAGTGATCCCACTGCCCAGAAGCTCCACCTTCGGGGACACGGACAACTCTGAGGATTCAGAACCCCTGGAGGAAGGGGAACTCCCTTGGGGACAGAGCCCCACCAAACCATGAGACGCTTCTTCACCAAGGACGAGCTTCCAGACCTGGTCACACACAGCTTAAAAGAGCTTGCTATCCCAGGCACAAGTGCCTCGGGGGAACCTAAGACGAGCCCACTACTAGAGGGACTCAGTCAGACCTCCTACCAATTCCCACTATTGCAAGCCATCCAGCAACTAATTGACCTGGAATGGGATGCCCCAGAAACTACGTTCAAAGGGGGCCGGGCTCTGGCAGCCATGTACCCTCTGGACCTAGCCGCTAAAGATCTCCTGGCATGTCTGAAAGTGAATGCCATGGTCTCGAAGCGCGTTACTATCCCGGTGGAAGGAGCAGCTCAGGACAGACGTCTGGAATCTATCCTCAAACAATCCTTTGTCTCCACTATGTCTTTTACAGGTCGCGGCCTGCTGTGCCGTGGTGACACACGCCTGCTTAGCACAGACCAGGAACAACACTCCTGGGGAGGCCCTGAAACCAGCAGTATCATTCCTCGTGGACGCCGCTTCTGATCTGGTATGCACCGCAGCTAGAGGAGTGTCATCCTCTGGCAGCCAGAAGACAAATCTGGCTCCAAAACTGGTCAGCAGACGCATCCTCCAAACGAGACTCACAAAGATGTCTTTCAAGGGAACACTCCTGTTCGGAAGCGAACTAGAGAAACTAGCCAACAAATGGAGCAAGTCCCCACTGCTGCGGCTACTGGAAGACAGGAATAAGAGAAACCAGCAGTCCTTCCCCCCCGAACCTCCAGGGGCAGAGGATCACAGCGCTTCAACCCATAAAGAAGCACACATCAAGCGGCCCGTCCCGCAGGCCGGAGCCAGTCCTTTCAGAACAAACACAATAAAATGGGAGCCAACTCTGGCTCAGGCCCCAGCTGCACCCCACAATGAAAATCAGCCAACCCGTCCAAAAGTAGAAGCCATAGGGGGCAGACTTGCCCTATTCTTCCAAAGATGGGTCGAGAACTTCGGACAAGTGGGTCCTATCCATCATTCGAGAGGGATATTACCTGGATTTCCACCACTTCCCTCCAGACAAGTTTGTGGAATCTCCCTGCCAAGATCCTTCCAAGAGGATGGCAGTGGAAGCTACACTGACCAGATTACTAGCCTTAGAGGCTATAACACCAGTGCCTCCACAACAAATAAATACTGGACATTATTCCATCTATTTTATCGTCCCCAAGAAAGAAGGAACGTTCAGACCCATCCTGGACCTCAAGGCGGTCAACCGTCACCAGAAGATTCCTCGCTTCCGCATGGAAACCCTACGCTCGGTAATAAGGGCGATACAACCGGGAGAGTTCCTTATATCCCCGGATCTGTCGGAAGCCTACCTACACATTCCGATCCATCAAGAGTATCAGCGTTTTCTACACTTCTCGATCCTGGACAGTCACTACCAGTTCCGGGTACTACCTTTCGGGTTAGCCACTGCACCCCGGACGTTCATCAAGGTCATAGTGATGGTGGCAGCAACACTGAGGAAGGAAGGAATCCACGTGCACGATTGGCTGATCAGGGCAAAATCCCCAGAGGAAAGCCACTAGGCAACCAACAGAGTCAAAACTCTGCTGGAGAGCCTCGGGTGGGTGGTCAACACAACACAAACAAGAGCTGCCTGCAGCCCTCCCAATCTCTAGAATACTTGGGACTCCGGTTCAACACCAAACAAGACAAGGTCATCCTGACACAGACAAGGAGATCAAAACTGATGACCCAGTTACGAACCCTGTTGAGCGAACTTCGCCCCACAGCATGGGATTACCTAAAAGTCCTCGGCCTCATGGCATCCACACTGGAAGTAGTGCCAAGGGCACGAGCTCACATGTGAGACCCCTACAACACTCACTACTATCACAATGGGATCCACTGTCCCAGAACTACACCGTACGTCTTCAGCTCCCGGACAGAGTTCGGGCCCAACTACGATGGTGGCTACAAGAAGACCATCTGAGCCAGGGAACAAGACTATCCTTACCGACCTGGATCCTACTCACCACGGATGCCAGCCTACGAGGATGGGGAGCACACTGCCAAGAGCTAACCCGCCCAAGGGCAATGGAACGAAGAAGAGTCCGGGATGGAACATCAATCGCCTAGAAGCCTGGCAGTCAGACTAGCCTGCCTAAGGTTCGGTCACAGACTCTGAGACAAAGCGGTCAGAATAATGTCGGACAACGCCACAACAGTGGCCTACATCAACAGTCAGGGAGGAACCAGAAGCCAACAGTTGTCTCTGGAAATAGATCTCCTAATGTCATGGGTAGAAGTGAATCTTCAAGAGATCTTGGCCGTCCACATTGCCGGGAAAGTCAACATCGCTGCGGACTATCTCAGCAGAGAAAGTCTAGATCCAGGAGAAATGGAGGCTGTCGACCACAGCATTCCAATTAATAGTAGACCATTGGGGAACAACCAACCATGGACCTCCTGGCAAACCGGTCCAACGCCCAAGTACCCAGTTTCAGCCACAGGCGGGAACCCAGTCCCAGGGAATCGATACCCTGGTACAGACCTGGCCACAGGAGACTCTGTTATACGCCTTCCTGCCGTGGCCCCTGTTGGGCGCAATCATTCACAAGATAGAACACCACAGGGGACCAGTACTTCTAGTAGTCCCGGACTGGCCAAGAAGACCGTGGTACGCAGAAATGCGAAGACTGCTGACAGGGAGCCCCCTTCCGCTACCACCCTCCACACAGACCTGCTTCAACAAGGACCGATCCTGCACAAGGAACCAGCTCGATTCTCTCTTACGGTCTGGCCATTGAGAAGACTCGCCTAAAGAAGAGCAGATACTCGGGTGCAGTAATTGACACCCTACTCCGAGCACGCAAGTTCTCCACATCCCTAACATACATAAGGATTTGGAGAGTATTCGAGCCTGGTGCGAGGACCGTGACATCATACCACGCTCAGTCAAAATTCCTGCGATTTTGAAAATGCCTGCAGAACTGCCTACAGAAGGGATTGGCTCTCAACTCCACCAGGTACAGGTGGCCTGCATTGGTCATGCTACGGAACCAAGAACGATAGTGGCAGCATAGCCTCTCACCCAGATGTCTCCCGACTTTTTGAAAGGAGTCAAGCAGATTCCGAACCACCCTGAAGTGCCTCTTTGGAACCTCAACCTGGTCCTAGATTTCCTAGCAGTAACCTCCTCTTCAGATTTCTCCGCGGCCTGTCTCTCAGACTATTAACACTGAAGACGGCCTTCCTGCTGGCAGTCTGTTCAGCCCGTCGTATATCCAAGCTACAGGCACTGTCCTGCCGAGAGCCGTTCCTCAGACTCACCCTGGGAACCATCCAGTTACGCACAGTTCAGTCATTCCTCCCCAAAGTGGTGTCTCACTTCCATCTCAACTAAACTATCTCGCTACCATCACCAGATGAGCATAAGAATTTGAAGAGGCTCGAAGCCTACGCCATCTCAATATCGGCAGTCCGATACCTGGAAATGTCGGAATCCGTACGAAAGACGGACCATCTATTTGTCCTTCACAGCTGGAAGAAGCAAGGGGAAGCGGCCTCGCAAGCAAACCATAGCCCGCTGGATCAAAGAAGTCATCAAGGCGGCCTACGTAGAAGCAGGCAAGCCACCGCCTTTACAAGTCAAGGCCCATTCTACTAGAGCCCAGGCAGTGTCCTGGGTGGAAACCAAGATGCTGTCACCAGCCGAGATCTGCAGGGCGGCGACATGGTCCTCCATCCACACCTTCTCCAGGTTTTACCGCTGGATGTTCAGGCTCGTGGAGGACACAGCATTTGCAAGGGCAGTACTAAGTGGGTCACGGACAGCCTCCCACCCGGTTCGGGAAGTAGCTTTTATACATCCCATTGGTCCTGAGTCCATCTGCTACACGCTAGGAAATGAAGACATTACTTACCTGATAATTTCGTTTTCCTTAGTGTAGACAGATGGACTCAGCATCCCACCCACGGCTGCTGTTACTCCTGGAATTCTCGGGGGACATCCCTGGGAGCGAGTGATTACGGGTAAGCCATGCTTTCATTCTTCTAAGATACCCATCCTACTGGGTTGTCTACGTTTCTCGGTTGAGGGCACTGGCGGTCTCCAGCTATAGTCAATCCAACCGGTTCAAATTAATTAACCAATCGCTCCAAGTCCAAAGACTTGGGGCGATGAACAAATTCAGCATACATAAACTGTTAAAACACAAAACAAGATATACCTAATTTAACAAAACAAAATGTGTAGTGTCATTTTTTACTGCACACCAGACATCTGGGGAAAGATAGCAGGATCTATAATTTGGATTTTGAGCACCCAATGAGAAACATGGGGGGGGGGGGGGGCAGGGTGTGTGTGTATAATAGAATATATATATATAGATGTCCCTTAAACCAATTTTGTCATTAAACAGTATTTTAAATTTCTATACCACTGTCTTTGCATTATATGCATTCAATTTGTTTTACTTTTTTTTTTTTTAACTTCCGAGTCCTTGAGGATACCATATTTAATCCACTTAGATACAGTCAACAAGTGTAGGTGAGACCTTTTTTATTGGATTACCTTAATATATTTGGCACTGCCTTCCTGAGGCCAGTACAGAGTGAGCTAGAATATGTCCTCATCATGCACAAATTGTAAGCTGTATTACATCATTTGTTTTCAAAACAGTAAAGCATTTTAAAATGAGAGGATGTGAGGGGTGTAAATGTTACTGGGTGTCTTTCCAGCATTACTTTCATTTATCTGTTCAGATATTTAAGAACTTTAAAACTACCAAAGAACTTAAAACATTTGAAATGAAAATGGTCAAACTCAGAGACTTGATAGCGATACTGGCTTCTTCTAGACTCTGTTTGGCTCTCTAACATTTGCAGCAACTTGATGAAGCCATGTTTACACCTAATCTTTCCTTTCCTTTCTTTTTTTTACTACAGTTACCGATGAACTATTGCTGGGGTAAGTACCATGTCTGAGGAGTTTTGATTTAAATTGAAGATGCAATAATGCACAGGCTTTGGTAACCCATATGCATGCTTCAACTGCACCTCTCCACATGCTCTGACAAATGTGCTCTGTAGTGAAGGGCATCTGCTAGGACAGTACCCGGAGAGCTTGTTCCCATGAAACTGAAGAACAATTCAAGGGATCTTTTAGTTCCAGTATGTTGCATATTTTTGGGGTGAAATAATTAAGGTTCATGGAATGCAATGTACTAATGTCAGATTGACCTCCCTTTACCATAATGTTAATGAAGTGACCCACGTTTTTAGCTGATACTGATTACTTAGCTGATGCTGGCATTCACTTTTATATCAGCAAGTTAACCCATTGGGCTCTGTGCTTCTCCCATTTCGTGTATTTCAGCATAATATTGAATTATTCTGTCACACATGTGGATCAGTTTAGTGCAGGGGTGGCCAACTCCGATCCTCAAGAGCCACAAACAGACCAGGTTTTTAGGATATCCATAAGAAATATGTATGAGAGATTTGCATGCCCTACCTCCATTGTATGCAAATACATGTAATACATATTCACTGTGGATATCCTGAAAACCTGGCCTGTTTGTGGCTCTCGAGGACCAGAGTTGGCCAATCCTAGCGTGTGTGCATCAGAGGCCTTATTTCTCATCTTTAGTATATTAACATCGAGCATGCTCCTATTGATAAATAATAGTTTAGACATAAGAGCAGAAAAGAATCCTACCTGTTTCTCTTGTTCAGAGTTGCATAATCAAACGATGCCTACTAGCCATTATGAGGCCCCTGTCTCATTCCCATACTCCATTGTATATAGTAATTTATAGTATATAGTAATTTATCTTTCGTTCTCCCCCTTTTTTTTTTTTTTCCTTCTCCCAGTTAAGGCAACCTTGTTATAATGTAACTTTTATGCTCCCTCAAATTGTTACTTGTTAAAATGTTGTTTATTATTCTGCTTAGTTCGATGTAAACAGAGTTGATTTGATCTGTATCAAGAAAGTCGGTATATAAAGCCTTAATATATAAATAAATAATCCATGGGGAATTTTTCTGAGTGGAAATGGGAAGAGTAGTGCCTAATTTACTTCTATCAATATCAGCTGCATAAGGTAGTCCTGGGGGAATTCTGCACTACTGCGGAGCACAGAATTTGCGCAGAATTGCCAAATTCTGCACAGAAAATAGCAGAGGAGACCCCGGCATGCTGCGAACGGAGCGCATGAAGACTAAGGCCGGCATGTGCCACGGGATGCGCTCCGTTCACGGTGAAGATAAAGGCCCCGGTAAGAGAGAGAGTGTATGAGGGAGGGGAGGGTGTGAGAGAGCATGGGAGGTAAGGGGGGGTGGAGGGATGCTTGTGTGGGTTTCAGAGGGAGCCTATATGAGGAGATTGTGAAGGAGTGTGTGTATGTGTGTGAGAGATTGGGAGCTCGTGTGTATGAAAAAGGGATCTTGTGAATGTGAGGGTGCTAGCCTGTGTGAAGGGATTGTGTATGTGTGACAGAGCCTGTATGAAGGGGTGCATGAGAGAGAGACATAGGTAGCCTGTGTGAGAGAAAGGGAGCTTGTGTGGGTGTGTATGCAAGAGAGGGCACTGTATGAGGGGATGTGAGTGTGTGTGAGAGAAGGAGCCTGTAATGAGGGTGTGTGTATGTGTACTAGAGGGAGCATGTGTATGAGAGAGGGAGGGACAGAGAGGGAGCCTGTGTGAGGCAGTACTGAGAATGGGGTCAAACTCTGGGACTGGCAATAGTGGAAGGGGTTGAGCCTAGAGGGGGAGGGGAGAGATACTGGCAGGTGGAGGAGTTGGGGCCTGAGAGGGCAAAATGGCCAGAGGAGTAGGCAGAGCGAGTGGAAAGGACACTTACAGTGAATTTCTAGGGAAATTCTGCTCAAAATATTTAAAATTCTGCATCTCTAAGAAATTTTTTCTGATTAATTTAAAATGTAATTACTTAAACTGTCATGTAAATTGTGTTATTTTGACCAATTTAAAGTTTGCAGAATTCCCCCAGGAGTAATAAGGGGAACTTATAAAGTGTTGCTGAATTGAGAGTTGGGCTGACATTTTCTTTCTCTGATGTAGACTACAATTAAAAAAAAAAAAAGTCTACTTTAAAACTTCAGTTGCCACATGTTCTTCAGATTCAGACGTGCACGTGAACCAAGCTGACTTTATGAAATGGCTCAGCTGAAACGCCGATTTCAGATTTTCAAATGTTTGTTTTGCCTCAGCACTGACTCAGAAACAGGGTAATTTTAAAAGGAATGCGTGTGCGCCCATAAACATGTATTTCGGGACACGAACAGAGATGCTACAATTTTAATTTTGCTCGCAAGTACGCACATGTCATTTAAAGTACTCCTCCTGCGTGTATTTCGACTAGGGCCTTAGCAGCTTCCACGCGCATATGCAGGTGGATTTTTAAAACATGCTCGCGCAAGGGAAAAAAAAAAAACAAATTTTCAAAGTAGTCCACCAGTTTGCCCAGTTCATATCGAGGTCTTCAAGAACCCTCTGGGCTTCATCCTGCAAGCCCCCTACTTGACCCCAAATCCTCACGTTGTGCTGAACACCCTAAAACTAGAGATCTCCGGAATCGCTCCTCATCAGGACCAGAAATAGTTACGCCGATGACAAGCAGATGTGCGCCACGGCCCAGCTTTTTTTTTTTTTTTCAAAAATGCAGACTTCTGTGCATAAGTCTTGCCCCTGCCCTAGAACACACCGCCTCGTCCCCTTCTAGATGCGCCCACGGGTATGTATGCTCGTACTTTTGTGGCCTCTTAAATGCGCGTTGCTCGCACGAGGCCCGCCTATGCGCGTATGTGGCAGTTTTTGCACAAGCAGTGCTTCTAAAATTGACCCGAATCTGAGCAAAGAGCAAGTTAAGTGCTGTTGGCTGTCCTTGTTTTCATCTAATCCAGCTGTTAGTTAGAATAAGCATAGATGTAGTATGGAAAAACCCAGAATGTAAAGGAGTACTGGGTGGGTCAGGAGGGAAGATTCGTTGCACTCCTGGACCTTGCCTCAGGTAGAAGTTGTGCTGCCAGTGCTGAATGCTGGGATTATGTGTTTAAATAAGGAAGAAATGAAAGTTCACTAAAAACCTGTAAATTTTAGAACAGACCGAAGATGTTGGCATAAGACCTTCATAGTAGCACTCTAGAACTGCACCTAGAATGTTGTGTGCGTAGGTATGCGTGCAAAGTTGTGTGTGGCTGCTCAGCCCGCTAGGAGCCCACTTCCCTTAACCCCAACAGGATCGGGATTGATGTCGGTATGGTGTGCTGAGCAAGGAGACTGGAGAAAGTCTTACTGAAACCCCTCCAATGTGTGTGAATCAGGAGGACTTTTTTTTTTTTTTTTTTTTTTTTTTACTTACCTGGTCTCAGCGCTTACCGGCTGAGTATGGAGACTGTCTCCGGTTACGGGGGGGGAGGTCTTTGGCTGTCACTGCTGCCTTTCAGCTGCTTAAACAGCAAAGTCCACGTCAGGAACCGGCTACCAGACCAAGGCAAACCTCTGAGGGATCTCGGAAATCGCCTCAGGAATTCTCAACTGGAGGAGGGACCTTTAGATATCACCACAGAAGAGCAGAGCTCAGTCTTTTCTCCAATTTAAAAGTAGAATTTCTTCTTCCAAAGGGTACAGCAATCCCCATAGGGAAAGCACATCCACATCTGCTGGAGACGGAGAAATACTGAAGGACTGAGGTCACTGCAGGGATGTATCTAGGGTGAGGTCAGCTTTGAAACCTGACTCAGTCTCCACCTGCTGGCAGGGGAGCAAAAACCCATTGGTCCTGAGTCCATCTGGCTACACGCTAGGAAACAATTTCAA
The DNA here is from genome assembly GCF_901001135.1 of Rhinatrema bivittatum. Lineage (NCBI taxonomy): Eukaryota > Metazoa > Chordata > Amphibia > Gymnophiona > Rhinatrematidae > Rhinatrema > Rhinatrema bivittatum. Next base: position 169,135,601 of record NC_042622.1, on the reverse strand, counting down.
GAAAATAATTACTGTGAAGAGTTGAGTGACATTAAGACTTTCTCTGACCTTATGATTAGTCTGATAGCACCATTTGAAACATCAGTCATCTAACTAATAGATGCAGTTCTAGAGTGCTACTATGAAGGTCTTATTCTAACATCTTCAGTTTGTTCCCAAAATTATAGGTTTTATGAAAATTCCACTTTTCCTCCTTATTTGATATTAATTCCATTTGGGGGGTTTTCTATAGGGATTATATGTTTGACAGGTTTTCGCCTTCCATGTCTGTGCTGTATTTGAAACTGCACTCGGGACATTCATAAGTTGTCCCCATGGAAATGCAGAATTTTGTACCCTGTGTCATTGAAATTGTGTAGAACTTTGAGAGCATATAAACGTCCTCTCTTCAGCCAGGCTTTTACATCCTTATTTGTAAAGGACTTCAAAATAGGTCTGAAGAAACCAGTGAGCCAAAGAGCAAACCCAGATGCTTTTACAGAACACTTTGTGCTTAGCTATGTTGCTTACGTTTTTAATCTAAAATTTTCATGGCATGACAGAATATTGGTAAATCATGACAAATATGTCTTTGTGCCACATCTGTTAGAAATAAAGACTTCTGAACCATCTGAGTCATAACAGTTACTATTTGCTAATTTCAAATCGCATCTTAATTGGCTTTTGCTGAGCAGAACATGAAGCCTTCATCCCAGCCATTGTTGCTGTTTGATCCTCCAAAGATGGCTTACACAGAAGGAACCTGAGCTGTGGGCTTACAGCATCACTAATTGAATGGCTAAAAACACTATTTTTAAACCAGTAAAACACATGCATGAGCTGACCCCCATGGCATCTCTCTGGCACCAGCAGAGGGGACTCGGTGAGAGAGAGTTAGTGTAACTTTGTCCTAATCCAGTGCATGTTTGGCTTCGTAGGCTGAAGTTTGTCTTTGGAGCATCGGCTCTTCACGCCTTGGACTTGGTTGATCAGCAGTCTGTTACCCAGGTGTCATGTCCTAGTGGAAGAACATTGTTCCAGGTACAGAACACACCTAAACTAAAGATGCTAAGCCTTCCCTTGACTTGCCATCCTGACCCTTTTTTTTACAAGTAGACAATGTGATTCTTAATTTTTCAACTCTACCCTTTAATAGGAAGAAAAGGTGAAAGAAACTAAGATAATGAACTAAATGTGTGTACCTATGTAAGTCGCCTAGAGTTCATCCTTAGGTGACAAATAATGACACTACCTGAATTTCTGGAAGCAATTAAGTGTGGTTATTTCCTGCAGTGTTTGAAGAGCAGGAGAATTTTATTTTTTTTTATTTATGATTTATATTTTGCCTTTCAGGCAGTTCAAAGTATATGACATTCAAGTACTGTAGGTAGCTCCCTGCCCTCGAGGGATTACAATCTTAGGGCCTGATTTACTAAAGGCTTTTCTCCCATTCCCTGTCTATAGAGAAAAATACCTAGTGAATGAGGCCCTAAGTTTGTGTCTGAGAATTTTACTATCTACTGAGAGAGAAGTTGTTAGAGGTAGGAAGGAAATTTTGTTTTAAAAGCCGTATGGATATTCAAATTTGATTTACTGTTAGTCTGGTAATCGTTTTTTAAATTTACGTGGATGGATATTTTGTGTATCAAACATACATCACTTTGGGTCTGGTGGCCAAAGTGATTCACACCTGAAAGGAAGAAATTAGTGTCTTTATCATAATGTGCTATAATATTCAAATTTCTTTCCCAGTTTTTCAATTCCAGAGCTCTTGAGGTCTGAAGTCACACCCAAATCAGCTGCACTACATTCTATAATGCATACAGTATTAATACAGGATACTGGTGTCAATAATTTCTGCTTGATGGACCCTTGGTCTAACCCAATATGGTATATCTTAGGTTCTTAATGTTTATATAAAGATGCTTATGTGTGCAATAGTATACATGATTACCACTAATTATTTATGTAACACTGTCAGCTGTACAGAGTTATTGCTCTGTGGTGTTTACAATCTAGTCCAGACTCTGTCAAGACAAATAGGAGGATAGTAATTACAGAACTGAGAATAGGGTCCACTTTAACTGAGTATGTCTATTCTGTTCTAGAAAAACAAGTGTAGTGTGGTGGTAATTCATATTACGACTGAGCCACCTCTTAAGAGCTTAGTCTGTATTTTAAGGCCATACAACGTATATTGGTGGTAAGATTGGATCCTTGCACCCTAGGTTTCACTGCTTATCCTTTGAAGCAAAATATATTGTAGGGGGACATTGTTCCCATCATCTACTGTACATCCATCTATTGTTCCCCCATCATCTACTGTATAGCCATCTGTTTTTCCAAAATGTGTCTCTTTTGGGGTGGAAACACATCGACTATCTGCATTGTAGTATTAGCTCTAGAGTAAGCTTGACTTTTCTTGAATCTCCTTCTGGGAAGATGACTTCTTTTTTCAGAAAGAAGTACCCCACCTTGGAAGTAAAGATAAGGGATCTCAGGTATACTCAGGCACAGGATTGAGCTGAATGGAATGTGATCCCACAGCCATGTTCAGACAACATTTCCAAGTGGATTTTACAGGGATTTCCTTTGTGCTGTATGCTGTCAGAATGGAGACATCTCCAAAACACATCAGCGAGAAAAGTATCCTTGTTGTACAGAAGTGGTGATTGCACAAAAAGAAAAAGGCATGCATATTGCATGAGAGGCATTGTCCGTTTTGTCCCAGGGATATTTCTGATTCATAGGGAAAGAAGTGTTGCAAATATCAGCTAATTTATTCAGTTCATAAATGTTTGGAGCTCTTTTTACAAAAAGCCCTGCATAAAGTCTACAGTTATCGATATGCTAGGTACCTTGTTAAAGGAATATGGAGAGAGATGAGAACTGTGGCACAGCCCTTTGTTGTAGACTTTAAAATAGGATTCCCTGTAGGCCATGATCCCTTTTCTTGGCCCAGCATAAGGATTAGACAGATGATGGGCTGTGACATCTGTCTCGCCTCAAAAGTCAAACACATCCTCTTTGGCTAATTCTTATGTTAGCCCCTTTTAAGTTAGAATATGTTAGAAACATTTTTAAATTGAAAGACAAACTATCTCAAGTTCCTAGGTAGAATATAGATAAAAGCATAAGACAAAGAGACAGAATAGCTATACAATAAACTAGAAACACCTAATCAAATTCAAAAGCCTTAATTCTCTTCCTAAATGCTGTTATACAACTATCAGCTTAAATTAGCTACGTGAGTGAATTCCAGATAGTGGTCTTGCAACCAAAAATACTCTGTCCCTCGTTTCACACATGTAACATACCCCTCCCCTGAAGTCTCAGAAACCGTGAGTGTACATTTTTAATGCTGAGGATAGACTGTGCGGTACCTTGTCACTAATAGGTTTAAAATTCTGGTTTTGGTCTTTAAATCTAATGTGCCAATAAATTGGAAGCCAGTACAATGCCTACAAAGCGGGAGACATAAGAACATGCCATACTCTTAGAGAATAGCCACTGACATAAGCAATGGTAACATGGAATAGACTTAGTTTTTGGGTACTTGCCAGGTTCTTATGGCCTGGATTGGCCACTGTTGGAAACAGGATGCTGGGCTTGATGGACCCTTGGTCTGACCCAGTATGACATTTTCTTATGTTCTTATGTACTCAAGAATCAGTCAGTGGTCAGTGGCAGGCGGAGTTCAGTCATAGTCAAAGAGTCAAGCAAGCCAATGTTAGAACAGAGATCCCCCGAGGGAATATGGGACGGAAAGGCAGGCAAGTAGGCAAGGAAGAGACATTGAAAAACTGAAGACTGACCACAGCATGAAGACAAAGAACTCAGGAATGAAGACCTGGGTTGCCAAGACAATGGCCAGGAACACAGGAATGAAGACCAGGATCACACTAAGGCAACTTGCTCTACTGAAGGTAGTTGACCCATTGCCAAATGCCGAGGCATCCTGCTGCAGGGGAGCTTTCCTTAAATATGGCAGCCTTGATGACATCATTAGCAGGGGCCACAGAGACTTTCCCTCCACGGCCCCTTTAAATCCCAAAAAGTGATGTGCGCACATGCCAAGGGCCAACAATGCGTGCGAGGGACTGTCGGAGGGGATGTTGGACCCAGCGACCTGCCTGGCAAGCTTTTCAAGGCCTTCTCTGCTGTCAACACCGTTTGCACTGGGCTTGGGGGCTGGAGGTAAGTGCCGAATGCAACATTTTCAATGTAGAGATCTGTGCAAAGTAATACACAATGCCAGATTTTCATACACAATCAGGTCTGGCCATTACCACTCAGGAAAGAGACCTGGGAGTCATTGCAGGCAGTTCTCTAAAAATAGCCCAATGTGCAGTGCTGATCACAAAGGTGAATACCTGAAAATTATGAAAAGATTTACAAACAAAATAGAAAACATTCTGCCTCATCCACTCCACTCCCAGTATCGCCATTCTCCCCTGCCAACAGCAGGATCTCCCCTCACTTTCTCTCACCTCCAGCAGCTCCCTGCTGTCCCTTCACCCAGATGTTCTGGGCCTCCCTCTTCTGCCAACAGCAGCAGGCTGGGCTCCATTTCTGGCAGTGACGCTCTGGCACGCTTCTGCCACCTTCATTTCCGGCTCCGGCTCAGCTGCTGTTGAGCCTGCACCAGACATCCTCTCATTTTTAAGGGAGGGGGAGGCAGCACCAGCAGTTTAAAAAAAACTTGTGGGCCTCTTCCTGCTGATCTCACACACGAGAGCTGCAGCCAGGAAACGTGGTCCTGTGAATTTTTTAAATGTTTGCAGTATCGGCACAAGATGGAAACTGCTAGTAGACCACATGTTGGATAATCCTGCTGTAAAGGCACCTGCTCCTTGCTCCTGTCAGAGAATCAAGGATGGATTTTGTCCACCACCACCCCAAGACCCTGATTCAGTGCCAGGCCCTTCCAATTCTCCACTCTGGTAAATCTATGGCTCCAGCAGCCATTCTCATAGTGCAGTGAGCCCAATATTCATCACAACTTAGCCAGTTAAATTCCAAGTTATCCAGCTGAAGGAGTTCAATTTTATGGACGACCGTTGAATGAGACAACTGAAAACTCTGATTAACAGCACCAGCATTGAAACGCACAGCCATATTGAATGTACTAACATTTGGAACGCAATGGCATGCATTACGTAGTAACGTAGTTACGTACTGACATTCAGTGGAACGCACCTCCATTTTGAAGTAATAATTTGTATTGTATTAATACGATAGATGCTATAAAATGTCTAACCCGTCAATTAAAATGACTGAAACAATAGTCTGATTATAAGCTACACCTACTTGAAATTCTCAGTTGAAATATGCTTGCTCAGCAATGCGTAGAACGCATGTGTAAAAGATAAGAATTGTAGAATGTATAAGAGCCATGCTCCCGAGAGGGAGGGGCATGCAGTTGTACTAAGCCATTGTCTTAGCTGCATCTTGCTGGCAATAAAAGTCTATCTTTACGGATCAGTTGTCTGGACCTTCTTTCTGACTTTTAGAGACTGTTACACAGCTAAGTGGCAGCATTTGAATATCCAGCTACATTCAGTAGCTGCCAGCTAGCCAAATAACTATTTATCTGGCTAAAATGGTAGGTGGGACAGTGCCCTAACTAGGAGGAGCTACGTATCTGTCTAACTTAGTTGGAGAAGTAGTAGTTTTGAGACTTATCTGGCTAAGTTAGTCCGGATAAGTTAGAGCTAATGTTAAGCAGGTCTAAAGTTATCTGAATAAACTTATCTGGATAACTCAAATGTTATCTGGGTATATTCAACAGCGTGGTTGTGCCGATGAATATCCAAGATAAGTTTAAACAGCTAACTTACCTAACTAGCTAGGCTTTGAATATGGACCTCTAAGGCTTTATTCACAGGCCCCGCTTCCCACACAAGTCCAGAGGAGATGGGGCCTGTGAGTGCAGACATAGATAGAAACATAGAAACATAGAAATGACGGCAGAAGAAGACCAAACGGCCCATCCAGTCTGCCCAGCAAGCTTCACATTTTTTTTCTCATACCTATCTGTTTCTCTTAGCTCCCTGGTTCTATTTCCCTTCCACCCCCACCATTAATGTAGAGAGCAGTGATGGAGCTGCAACCAAGTGAAATATCAAGCTTGATTAGTTATGGGTAGTAGGGGAAGTAACCGCCGCAATAAGCAAGCTACACCCATGCTTATTTGTTTTACCCAGACTGTGTTGTTCAGCCCTTATTGGTTGTTTTTCTTCTCCCCTGCTGTTGAAGCAGGGAGCTATGCTGGATATGCTTGTAGTATCAGTTTTTCTTCTCCCCTGCCGTTGAAGCAGGATATGCATTGAAAGTGAAGTATCAGGCTTATTTGGTTTGGGGTAGTAACCGCCGTAACAAGCCAGCTACTCCCCGCTTTGTGAGTGCGAATCCTTTTTTCTTCTCCCCTGCTGTTGAAGCAGAGAGCTATGCTGGATATGCGTGAAGTATCAGTTTTTCTTCTCCCCTGCCGTTGAAGCAGAGAGCTATGCTGGATATGCGTGAAGTATCAGTTTTTCTTCTCCCCTGCCGTTGAAGCAGAGAGCTATGCTGGATATGCGTGAAGTATCAGTTTTTCTTCTCCCCTGCCGTTGAAGCAGAGAGCTATGCTGGATATGCGTGAAGTATCAGGTTTTCTTCTCCCCTGCCGTTGAAGCAGGGAGCTATGCTGGATATGCGTGAAGTATCAGGTTTTCTTCTCCCCTGCCGTTGAAGCAGGGAGCTATGCTGGATATGCGTGAAGTATCAGGTTTTCTTCTCCCCTGCCGTTGAAGCAGGGAGCTATGCTGGATATGCGTGAAGTATCAGTTGTGGACAGTATCAGTTGTGAAGTATCAGTTGTGGACAGTAGGCATGTGGACCAAGTATCAGACTTGGTCCACATGCCTACTGTGTTGTGAGGATCGCTGCTGAAACCAAAGTCTGTAGTGAGGGGTCAGGAGTGATGGCGTTTTGTTTTTTTTTTTCTTTAAGAGCAAATTACAGGGGCTCAGATGGAGGGCTACATCTATCAAGCAATACTATAGACATGGTTAGTAGTAGCAGCATCAGTGGTATGGCTAGCGGCTTCCCCCTCACATTCATGTTCCAATGTTAATCAAAAAGTTCAGGTCCTGCTAACAAGATCAGATTTCTGGTTTGTCATCAGTAACACCATCACTGCATTGGAATGGGAGCAGTGAGCCTGGGCTGTGCAGACCTGGAGTTACAAGTCAGGGAGAAGCTGAGGTCAGAGAGAGAGAAAGAAAGAGAAAACCCTGTACTGAGAGGATCAGGGAACCAAAGATGGGATATTTCATGTAGTATTTATTTCATTATTTTAAGTAATTGCTACTGAAATGAACTCAGTTCTTCCTCCTCTGCCAACTCTCCTCCCCCCTCCTCCCTCCATCCATCAGTCTCAAATGGTCTCTCCCACCTGCTAATGAGGTCATAATGACAGCAGGAGGCTTATAAAAGGCAGAGCTGCCTGGGCTCAGTGGCATTTCACAGGAGGGCAGCAAGCAGTGAGCATCTCTCCTGGCTTTGGCTCTCAGGAGACTGAAGGACCTGAAGATTCTGGAATGGAACTCAAGCAACAGAACACGGGTGAAGCGCGAGAGCTATGAGGTCATGATGACAGCAGGAGGCTTATAAAAGGCAGAGCTGCCTGGGCTCAGTGGCATTTCACAGGAGGGCAGCAAGCAGTGAGCATCTCTCCTGGCTTTGGCTCTCAGGAGACTGAAGGACCTGAAGATTCTGGAATGGAACTCAAGCAACAGAACACGGGTGAAGCGCGAGAGCTATGAGGTCATGATGACAGCAGGAGGCTTATAAAAGGCAGAGCTGCCTGGGCTCAGTGGCATTTCACAGGAGGGCAGCAAGCAGTGAGCATCTCTGCTGGCTCTGGCTCTCAGGAGACTGAAGGACCTGAAGATTTTAGAATGGAACTCAAGCGACAGAACCAAGATGAAGTGCAGAGCTATGAGATAAGTAATGAGTGGGTTTAGGCCACGGGGAGACCTGTGGCCTCATTCTTTTAAGCCCCCCCCCCCCCACCCTTCCCTTGCTTTATTATTATTTGGTCTCTGGTGCCCTCACTAGAGGGTACCAGAGGACAGAATTCCCCTCTTTGTTATATTTCTCCCCTTTTTCTTTGAGGCAGGGTGGCCTTTGGCTGCCCCCCCCCCACCTTCCCCAACCTTAAAATAGGCTCCTCCCCTCCTCCCTCCATCAGTCTCAAATGGAATCCCACCTGCTAATGAGGTCATGATGACAGCAGGAGGCTTATAAAAGGCCGAGCTGCCTGGGCTCAGTGGCATTTCACAGGAGGGCAGCAAGCAGTGCGCATCTCTCCTGGCTTTGGCTCTCAGGAGACTGAAGGACCTGAAGATTCTGGAACTGAACTCGAGCAACAGAACCAAGGTGAGATTATTGCAACATAGAACTCCTACCTGCATGCCTCACCTGCCTTTTCTGCTATCTCCCATGTATCTTCCACCATACTATCCTCCCCAATCCCCCCGCCCCTTCCTCGCTCAGAAGGCGGATTAGGGGCCCCCTACCTTGAGGTTGTCAGCCCCCCTCCCCCTTTTTCTTCCCCCCACCCTCACCATCGAGGGGAACGACAGAGGCTCCAGACTGGAGAGCGGCATGAGGTTTGGCAGGAATGCACACCCCCCGTCCCTGGCATGTGGAAGAGACAGAGACCAAGATTAGGGGGCACTGGGTGCAGTAGTTCACACCCGTGCCTCCACAGGTAAGTTGACCGCAGGTGAGTGGGTATTAGGCCACAAAATGATCTGTGGTTTTTGTTTTGAGGCCCTCCTCCCTTTCCTTTTATTTACTGTTGGTCTCCGGTGCCCTCGCTAGAGGGTGCCGGAGAAGAGAAGTTCCACTTTTCCTTTTTAGCTAAGGGGGCGAGGCGGCTTTGGCCCCCCCGCCCCCTTCCCCAGGTCCTTCAGGAGACTGAAGGACCTGAAGATTCGGGAATGGAACTCAAGCAACAGAACCAAGGTAAGATTATTGCAACATAAACCTCCTACCTGCATGCCTCACCTGCCTTTTCTGCTATCTCCCATGTATCTTCCACCATACTATCCTCCCCAATCCCCCCTCCCCTCAGCCCTTCCTTCTCCCCTTCTTTATCCCTCCTCCCCCACCCTTTCTCCTCACATCTTCCTTCTACCCTCCTACCTTCCTTCTTCCCTGTCCTTTTACACTCTCACCCTTCCTTCTGCTTCCTTCTCCTTCACACCTTATTCACCCTCCCTCTCCTACAGCTTTCCTTCACTTCTCCCCTCCCCTCCTCCTCATCCCCTACTCCTTTCCTTTCCACTCCTCCTTTTATTCCCTCCCCTCCATCTCCCTCTTCAGTTCCTCCACCTTGCCCTTTTTCCCCTCTACCCTGTCTCCCCTCCATCTCCCTCTCCACTCATCTCCCCCTCCTCTCTGAACTCCATTTCCCCTCCCTCCCCTTCTCTCCTCTCCTATCCAATGTCCCCTCTCTCCCCTTTCTTCCCCTCTTCTCTTTCCAACTCTGCCCCCATTCTCCCCTCCCTTCTCTCCTCACACCTACACCTACCCCCCTCCCCCTCTTCATCCCTTCACCCCTGTCCCACTCCTACTGCTTGCTCCCACCCCCTCTCCTACCCTTTCCCCCTCTCTTCCCCTCACCTCTCTGCTATACTCTCCCCTCCTCTCCCATCTCACCTCTCTGCTCCTTGTCTCTGCTACAATCTTGTTCCTCACTCCTCTCCCTTCCCCTCCCCCTTCTCCCTATCTATCTCTCACCCCTGCCCCTCTCTCCCACTCCTCTTCTATTTTCTGCTCTCCCCCTTTTTTCCTCTGCCCTCCTTTCCTTCCCACTCACTCCAATCTCCCTTCTTCCCCACTTTTCCCCTGTCCCTCATCCCCACCACTCTCCCCTTCTCTCCTTCCCACTCTTGCCCTCTCCCCTCCCACTCTTTCCTTCTTCCTCCTCCTCTCTTCCCCAGACCTCACCAGCTATCTCCCCATTTCTCCTCATCCCTCAGCCTCATCCCCCTAACCCTCTCTCCCCTCTTCCTCCTCTCCTCCTCTACCCCATCCCTACCTATCCCCTCCTCTCCTCCTCCTTCCTTTCAACCTCTCTGCTCTTACCCTCATCCCTCTCCCTTACCCTATCTCTCCCCCTCCTCTCATGACCCATCTCCCGTCTCCTCCTCATATCCTCACCCTTATCTCCCTCTCCTCCCTCCTCCCATCTCCCCCTCTTTCCCACATCCTCTCCCCATTACTCCTCCCCTCTTCCACCATCTTACCCATTTCAATCCCCTTTCCCCTTTCTCTCCCCATCTCCTGCACATCTCCCTCCCCTCGCTAAACATTTTCTCCGCTCTATATCCCCCTCTCTCCCCATCTTTCCTCTCCACATCACCCTTTCCCATCTATCCTCTCACTCTCCCTCCCCTCCCCCTCTCACTGCCTCACCCATCTCCTCTTCCCTCTTCTCCCCATATCTCCCAATGTTCTCCCTCCACTCCCCATTTCCACTCGTCCCCATATCTCCCCGTCACCCCCTCTCCCCATATCACCCTAATGTCCTCCCTCCTCCACCTCTCCCCATAGCTCCGTATCACCTCTGCCCTCCCTCGTGTCTCATCTCCCCTAACTGATCCTCTTCCTCATCTTCCCCCATCTCTCCATCCCCAACATCTCCCCATCTCTCCTCCACATATCTTCCCCCTCACAACATCTTTCCATCCACATACCTTCCCCCTCACAACATCTCTCCCATCTCTCACTCTCTCAACATCTCCCTCACATTTCCCCATCTCTCATCCCTGCCCCTCACCAACATCTCTCCCATCTCTCACAAACAACTCTCCCCCTTCCCCAACATCTTTCCTCTAACATCTCATCCTCCAACATCTCTCCCCCTCATCGACATCTTAACATCTCCCCAACATTCCCCATTTCCCCCTCACCGTCTACCCAATATATCTGCATCTATCCCCTCCCCCACCTCTCCCCCACAGCTCTCCCATCTCTCCTCCCAACATCTCCCCTTATTACTTTTATTGTTAAGAATAACACAAGGGAAAAATAGTATTCTATCTGAACTTAAATTATATAATACTAAACCTCCCATAGCAGAACAGCACCAACTTCCAGCACCTTACCTAAGAAATGACAACACTGAAAATATTACACCAGGCCTTAAAACTTCTATTAGGGAAATGAAATAAGCCATGCAGCAGAATACCTCACCTCAGTCACATGTGCAGACCCTCGCCTAACAAAGAGTAAAGAGATCATAAAGCATAACTAGAAACATGCAGACAAAAACTGAACTGGAAACTGCAACAAGCCACAGAAACTGTATGCAGTGCAACAAAGTCCTCATAAAATAAAACAAGAAATATAAAATCAACAGCAGTAAAACCATACTAATAAAAAGAACAGATTATTTCAAAACAGCTGATGAATGGAATATCCAATAATTAAAAACATATAAAAAATTTCTAGGCACCAATAAAATATTTCAAAACAGCAGACACATAGAACCAATAATTAAAAATTATAAAGATAAAAAAAATGCTCTGCTCTCCATACCTAGAAATGTTCGATTTCCAAGTGCCCTGAGATTGTTGTGAATTAGGAGGGCAAGGGGAGTTACTTGAAACTTTCTCCTCACTCTGTCACACAATACTCTCTCTCTCTCATACAGGCTCTGAAGCACACAATTACACACATGGTCTCTCTCACTTACATAGGCTTTCATTCACACAATTACACACATGCTGTTTCTCACTCAATTACATGCTCCCGTTCTTGTACACATAGGCTCTTAATCATACATACACATGGTCTCTCCCACTTACACACACAGGCTCTCAATCACACAAACAAGTTCTTACACACTTATATACATGCTGTCTCACACAGAGAAACACACACACACACACACGATCTCAAACACCTATGCTCATTCACGCTTCCCACCGAACTAGAGGCAGCAACATCTTCCTCCTCTTTCTACTTTCTCGGCCTTGAGAATGGAGTCCCACGGAGGCTGACATTGCTCCTTGTTTTGCTTCGGGCCGATGCTGCTCTTCTTTGAGCCCTCACTGCTCTTCTTCAGGCTGGCACTACTGATCTTCAAGCCGACTCTGCACACACTATATCTAACATGCTGCTTTCTTCCGTGCGCACAGCCGCTGCACACCACTTCCTCTTCCAGGCCGTGGGGGTGGGAAGACCATACTGGTGCCGCTGACACCAGCTCTCTTGCCACATTCCGCTCGGGCTATCAGCATTCTAAGCCCTGGCAGATGAAGAGTTCCATTTCACTGGGACAGGGGGAGCAGCTGGGCCAGTGAGGGACCAGGAAGTATGGCGACACACTGGTTGAGAACCACTGCACTAGAGGCAGCCTGAGTGGGTAGATCTTGCCTATATGTAGGGACTAGAGGGTGTGTGGCATTTGAGTTGAGATTTTGTAGAGAGGAACTCTGTTAGAATGTTTCTTTTTAGTGAGGCCAACTTTCCTCACTCAATATATTTTTGAGGCTACTCCTTCCTGTGCACTCTCTGCCAGGCTGGATACATCTCAATTTAGGGAAAGAAATGTTTTTCAGGATTTTTTTTAGGACTTCTTTGCTAATCATTTTGCTGGGTTTGCAACCTGGTGCTCCTGTAAAAGCTATTTCGTGGATCCAGAGGCCATGTCACTGAAGTTCTGCCAGTACTCTTCTATAACAGAGAAGAGCTACAATGACAGTGTCATACCAGAAGGTTTTGGCCATTTTTTTTAAATAAATCATATTTTTTGTCACTTGTCCTCTCATTTGGAGATTGGGTACTGTGACTGATCTTTGTCAGTCAAGACTTTTCCTTGTGAGAGGTCCTATAAAGCAACCAGGAGAAAGAAAAGCAGAATTCCAGACCCTCCTCAGGATCTTCCTGGGATACAGGTGCAAGCTGGGAACCTCTTCAGATCAACTGGTGAACTCAGGTAGGACTGTATATTTCTAAAGGGGACCCTGTCAGCAGAGCTTTCCAAACTTTTCATGTTGGTGACACACTTTTTAGACAAACATAATTTCGGGACACAGTAATTAGTCTACAAGCAAACTGGAGGTTAAAGGTTAAATGAATGAAATGTATTTCGACAATTTATGTATGTTTCCTTAAATATATACATAATAAAATGTTTCACGACACAACATATCTTGTGTGAACCTTTCGTTTATATTAAAAATATATAATATTCCAAGATTAGTTATTGTTATAATTTGAGTAACAATAATAAAACAAAGTTATTATTGTGTTCAATTTACCTCTTTAATGAGATATGAGCTTGATGGGATGAACACAGCTTTTGAATATTTGGTGTTAATAAAAAAAAGTCCAAAGGGTCTTCTGCATAATTTAAAAAAGCTGGCCAGTTTCACACTATATAATTATTTGATAGCCTCATTCAACTAATTCTATATGGCTATGAGAGTGAAATCTGGAATTTATAGGATGGGACAGAATGTCAATATAAATCCTGCACCTCTAGTTCTGTAACTCTGTGCATCCACTGAAATTCCCCCCAAACAATGGAGCACCTCACAGTAACAGCAGCACAAACACCTTCCACTGCCAGGCACATTGTGAACTAAAATAAAACCTCGCAAAAAAGACACTCAAAATCTATACTGCAATCCCATCGTAACATAACAGTAATAACACCAAGCACTCAAACAACAATAACCCTACCTGTGAATAAGCATGGGTAAATATTACACTGGGTCCTAGAATACCAATACACCACCTACTGAGGAAACAAAACAAACCCGATTGCTATAGATCCCTATGCTAGCAGAATCTCTCATCATGGTCACACACACACAGAGCAGAGACAGACCCTCACCAAATACAGAATACAAAATAAAGGAGCACAAATTAGACAAAAACTGAAATGGAAACTCCAAGAAGCCAGACTCTGTGTATTAACAATGGAAAAACAGAACCACCATTCCTCATAAAACAAATAAAATCAAGAAACATAAAGCATCAGTTATAATAGTAAAACCATACTAATAAAAGAATATTTTAAAACTACTGATAAATAGAATTTCTATTAATTAAAATCATATACATTTTTTACAATTTCCCAGAGGTTATCCTCTCTCACACAGACTCACATGTCCATTCTCTCTCACACATACACTGTCACATACATACACATTCATGCTCTTATACCCACCATAACCTCTTGCTCTCACAGACACTGACACACTCTCAGGCTCTAAGACACTCTCTCCCCCTCCACGCACACCCCACACACAAACTCTTACTCCCCTGGATTTTCTCATACACACTCTCTCTGGCTTCCTCCCATAAACACACACACCCAGGCAAGCTCCCAGTCATTCTCACACACTAAAACTGACCCCCAGGCAGGCTCCCATTCATTTTCGCACCCATTCATACACATGCACATACTAAAGGCAGACCCCCTCTCTTTCTTTTGCCAGCAACCTCGGAGCCTCTCTCATTCCTCTGATGCCGCATGGCTATTGGGGAGGCGCTGATTGCTGCTATTGGCACTGAAGCCCATTCTGCTGCCTCCTCTGTGCAGGCCCCTTGGGTTTCTACTTCCTCCATGTTGATCTCGTACATTGTGAGATCCGCATAGAGAAATGCTACTCTTGACATTAACAAAGATTACACGTGCCAATCAGTAAAAAGTAATTTTATTTCTTTTTTGTTTTTTACCTTTGTCTGATCTTAGTTTTCTAATCGGTTGGTCCCAGGCTTTTTTGTTCCACCTCCCCTTTCTTATTTTTTTGCCAATTCATTTCATATTGTCTTTTTTTTCTATTTCTTTTCTCTCCATCTATCTTCTTCCCTCAAACATACAGTCAGGTTCTCATTCTCACATGCTTTCTCTCTCTCACACACACAGGCTCTCACTCTCACATGCTTTCTCTCTCTCATACAATCATTCATACACAGTCTCTCTCTTGCACATGCTGTCTGACTCTCACACACCCAGACTCTCTCTCACTCCCACATGCTGTCTTGCTCATGCACAGGCTCTAACTGTCACATGCTGTCTCTGCAAACATTGAGGTCCTCACTCCCACACCCAATCTCTCAAATCACCTCATACACGCACACAATCTCTCAATTCAGCTCATACAGGCACCCAATCTCTCAACTCAGCTCAGCTCATACAGGCACCCAATCTCTCAACTCAGCTCAGCTCATACAGGCACCCAATCTCTCAACTCAGCTCAGCTCATACAGGCACCCAATCTCTCAACTCAGCTCAGCTCATACAGGCACCCAATCTCTCAACTCAGCTAATACACGCACTCTACGGGCCCTCAGCCTCTCTCTTACCTCTGGGCCTCCTCTTCATGGGTCGCTGCAGGATCGGCTCTGCAGCGGCCCTGATCTTCTCGGGCCGATCGCGGCGACTCTGATCTTCTCGGGCCGATCCGATCCGCGGTGGGGGCCCTGCTACCGGGCCTCTTCTCACCCGCTGCAACAACGCGGCTCCTCTTCTGCACGCGGCTGCTTCATCTCCTTCCTGCCCGTGCGGCTCCGGCAACATTTTTCTTCCGGGGCCGCGTGGGCAGGAAGGAGGCAGAGCACCTGCACGTTTAGACGTGCCCTTTTTCTTACGGCCGTGGTGACGTGAACTCACCACGGCCTTACCGATCTTCCTGCTGTGTGTCTGCGGCACACAGCACAACGATTCTTCACTGCTTAGCCGCCAGTGGGATGAGCTCCACCGGCGGCCGCATTGGCTCCCACTTGCCGGTGTGTCACGTGCACCGGGCTTGCGCGACACACCGGCACACCTCAGGCGACACACTAAAGTGTCGCGACACACACTTTGGAAAGCTCTGCCATACTGGGTCAGATCAAGGGTCCAGCAAGCCCAGCATCCTGTTTACAACAGTGGCCAAACCAGGCTACAAGAACCTGGCAAGTATCCAAACAGTAAGAAGATCCCATGCTACTGATACCAGTAGTAGCAGAGGCCATTCCCTAAGTCAACTTAATTAATAGCAGTTAATGGACTTCTTCTCCAAGAACTTATCCAAACCTTTTTTAAACCCAGCTACACTAACTGCACTAACCACATCCTCTGGCAACAAATTCCAGAGCTTAATTGTGCATTGTGAAAGAATTTTCTCCAATTAGTTTTAAATGTGCCACATGCTAACTTCATGAAGTGCTCCCTAGTCTTTCTATTATCTGAAAGTGTAAATAAGCGATCCACATTTACCTCTATCATATCCCACCTCAGCCGTCTTTTCCAAGCTGAAAAGTCCTAACCTCTTTAGTCTTTCCTCAGAGGGGAGCTATTCCGTATGCTCATTCTTGTGCTGCCAAATTTCACACCACCTGCAATAGCTGCAAGGAAGAGACTTGTAAACCAATGTATAAAGAACTGCAGTAAATTAGTCCTGAAATTACTAATGTCTGTAACACTGAATGAAAGTCCTGAGATTGAGAAACAAAGCATACAAAACCTGCAGTACACAATTTGTGCGGCCTTAAACTGAGAATGGAAAGCTGATGAGGGATCCTGGATAACACAGAAAGCTCTTTACTGGGGGTGGAAAGGAGTGACAGAAGATGAAACATCTTCACATGGAAATCTAGAGTCTCATCTGTTCAGTTTTCCCAATATTTGAAATCAGTTTATTCTCAAAGAGCCACTGATTTATAGCAGTAATATATTTAGCCATCTTTCCAAAGTCTTGGGGACTAAAGCTGAAAATGTCACTGCAAACTGAATATCCTAGCCAGCAATCCAGTTTTCTCCAGGGCTAATATGGCTACTAGAATTGTAGCCCTTAAAATGAAATTGTCATTGAATGTTGCCAAGTTATTTGCATTTAAATATGATTTTTATTTTTTCCTTGCCCTCAATTACTTTTTTCATGAAACTGTTTTTCATGACAAAGAAACAGAAAGATTATGGCTTATTCTTATATAAATGAATAGCACCTCTCATGTTTGAATTGGAGACTGTAATTACAATATTGTCTAGATGAGACATATAATCCTGTGGATAAGATAACATTTGAAAACGTTCTTTTGTTGTGGAAACTATTACAAATCCCATACATGTATCAGTATTAGATTTGAAAATCTTTGACGTAGGGATTCTGGTTATATAAATGTTATCTTGTACAGAACTGTGTACATCTGCAGCAGTACACAAATAGGTTATCTATACAATGATCAGCTCCCCCTTTTAAAGAAATGTTATAGTCTGAAAAATGCCCAGATCTCATTAATATTTGAATGGAAAACTATTGACGGAAGTGACAGCATGGACGTCCACAGGAGCAGTTTAACCACCAGCGAGAATAGACAGTAACCTTCCTCAAGATAAGTAATCCCGACTATTCATTAAGTCCATTCACATCCCCTGAAGAAAGACCGATACACGGTCAGAAACGAGGCCTTGTCGGGTGGACTTTCAAAAACGGTTTCTTATATAAGTCGGTTTTATCATTACAATTCAGACATGCAACCATAGTAATTAATCTCCTAAAGACTTTATAGCACATTAGATAAACTTTAAAAAAAATCACATAAGGTCGGAGGTGGAAAGTTTATGATTAAACTAGTTTAAAGGCATTACAAGCCAGTAATGCCTGAAAAATTTATGAAACATTCCACTTCCCCCTTTAAAAATTGTTGCTTATAAGTTTCGGTATTATAAACTGCGCACAGAAATATGAGAGGTTGTTCCCCTCAGTATCTAATATATTACTGAAAAAAAAAAATACATAAGGACACTTCATATTAGAGTTGGGATATATTGCACAGTGTCCTGGAAGTACATTTTAGAGGTGTTTAGATTTTTGGTTTGTCACAAATCTCATTAATGGCATTAATATTTAGGTTTGGAGCAGTGTGGAGTCCAACTCTGCCCCTGTTTGACAAACAATCATTTCTCAGCACTGCAGATGTCAAATTGAGCAATATCCCGTTCTGTGTATGTATACATGACCGACCCATCCATCTTCTTATGTTGTCCATTGTAAACAGTGTAAGAGAGAGAGAGAGAGACACAGAGTACCACAGACTCAGGAGGGGAAATCCCTCTACATTTATTGAAACTGAGGGGTTGTTCAGGCAAGGCTTGCAGTGAGAACCAGAGGTGGGGGAGGCCTTTATGGCTGGCTGTTTGAGAGATCTGAGGTTTTGGAAATGTGATTTTGATAAAAGCCTTGCCTTGCCCAGAAACGGAGGAAAAAGCTTAAACAAGATTATAGAATAGCACTTTGGAAAAGATGTTTTAATAGGAACCTTGGCTACACATGGAAAATTACCAGGTAATCAATTGGGTGAAGAAAAAGGCACATGTGATACTGACACACTGCTCAGAATGGGGTTATGAGGTTCTTTTGCTAAGGTCTTGATTATTGCCCAGCTATAAGGAAGTGCTGGTTACCTGAAGGAGCCCTGCTGGAAGGCATTAGCCTACAAGATGGGGAAGTGGAATAGCTGGAGGCCGGCCTGGGTATTATAATGAAGTAACAGAAATAGTTGGAGGTCAGTTGACAAATAGCAAATCTAGCTTTTTATCGGAATAACAAGCTCTTTTTACTTGCTGTATATTCCATTCACAAGGATGGTGCATGCTGACTTTTTCCTTAAATATCTGGTAAATGTTCATATGCATACAATGTATACTTAAAAAAAAAACCAAAAAACCCCCTTCCCAGCTCATGTCGTTTGTGTCCGTGTACTACTGTCCAAAAATTCAGCCTATTACTGCTGACACATTATTAACATCTAATTAGCATGCCGCAAGGCCTTGCAAGAAACTTCAGTTTGGTTAGTCGGAGAGCTTGCTTCCTGCTACCTTGGTTTTGCTTCCGGGAATCTGTGTATGTACTGACTGAGAGAAGAGCAGGCATTGATTGAGAATAATGGCCCAGCGTGGAAAATTTCTCTTCTCAGTTACTCTTACAAAGATATCTGCTTCTGTCGGTGCTGAGTGGGTAGTTACATGCTAGATTCATTACATTTTTTCTTTCCTTTCTCTTACTTGGCATGAGAGTATAACTCGTGTATTAGATGATACATTTACTGGGTCTAAGGTGGTGCTTTACCTTACCCATCATATTGTTACTGCTCCTCCTCAATTCCTTTGGAAACGTACATGCAGTCCAGGCCTGTAAAAGTACTGCCTGGCTCCACCACTCTAAAAGTGGCCATGCGCATGCCTTGAAGCTCTAAATTGTAAAGTGTGCTGGAATGCTGCAAAGTGTTATATAAATCCAGATTAGTACTGTGTTCATTATACTAATCCATTTCTGAAGGAATATGTTCCTTTCATCTTCTACAAACATAAGTATTCAGCCATATATATATATATATATTTTGGGAGCAAATCGAGGGTTGTGAGACAGTTAGCAAAAAAAAAATCATGCTGAAGCATGCCTGCAAAATCCTCTCTCCTATTGGCTGTCTGTCAGCTGTCTATATCCTGTACATCCTGCATCTAGTGTTCTGCAAACAGATCATTATGAAATAGAAATATTGACTTCTAGGCTGGCCAGTGCTTAACACTGTGTGCTGTGAAACAAGTGCCTGGGGGTTCAAATCCCCATCTTTAGGTTGGATATACAGTAGTTTTCAATGTAACCTTTCTAAAAAGCTAAATTTAATAGGGACATTAAAACTGACTGGTTGGATTACAGGAATTCTGACAAGTATCAAATATCTAGTTATGATGATACCAAACACCTGCAGTGAGATTTGTGATAATTATGTCTTATAAAGCATTTTTTGTATCTCATAATTGACATTTTTCTCATGGTATGTTGACCTATCTACTCTTGCTGCTCACACCAAACTTTGTTAAAGACTTTTTTCTGTCTTTTTCTGATTTACTGGGGAAGTACGGCAACCAACCAAGACTCCCCGAGTGGCATAAAGCATGCATATGGAAGTGACTTCCTGGCATCTGTATTTGGACACATGGTTTAAGTTTAATTTAATCTTCCATTGGTTGAATGGATGACTATTCGTTTTCCTAGGAGCGAGAGACCTGTGTGCATGCCTGCTTAATACAGAAGCATTCTGTCTTCTTTCAGAAGGCAACACTGCTAATATAATTCACTCTGTATAATCAAAACCATATTGCTACAGAAACATTTTCCGCTTCATGAATTTTATGCTTGCATGCCTACAGTTTACTTGTTTGTTCATTGCACACTGACCTGATAAGATTTAACTTTTCAAAACTAGTCACAATTTTTGTTAAGTTACTTGAATAAAAAGATGACCTACAACAATGTATTTCAAATGTGATCACAAACAGATTTTATTTTTTTTGCAGCCACTCTGGATGAGTATTTTAGGATAGATTGTCACTAGCAGGAGTTTAGTGGCACTCTGAGGCTATCAAAAAATTTGTTGAGAACCCCGATTTACAGCTCATGTATTTTGATCTTTATTTCTGTATAGCTCCAATTAGGAGCAATTCAGATGCAGCAGGATTGGGAAGTAGAACAAAGACTATCTTTCTGAGATGTGTGGCAAAATCGTCCCTGCCTGACCGGGCTGCGAGGACTTACAGAGCAAAGCACAAAATGAACTGGATAATAAGAAACTACCTGAGATAGATGTCACTGAAAATAGTTGTATATACCTATGAATCATACTCACGGAAAGAGCAGAGAAGTGAACAAAGTACATACAAAAGCAGGCAGGATGAGTAATAGCATTTCCCAAGGTCCACAATCATATTCTAACAGCATACAAGAAACCAAAGCATGCATGCAGAGCCCAACCGTAAGCAGAAGCTGGTCTGCACCTGACAAGCAGATGAGAAAAGTGGGATGAAGACTAAAGCAGCAACATGGTGCAGCCTTTGTCATATAGTGAGTCTTAGAGAGCAACATTAGATGTTTTGCCCCTTTTTTTTTTCCAGAATTTCACTAGCATTGTCTGCTGCCTTAATGGTGGGTCAGATGTAAGATTTTAGTGCTTATTAATAAAGGACCAGATTTTCTAATCTATGCCTGATTTAATAACATGCGTGCGCAGCCACTCGCATGTTATAAAATCCGGGGTCGGCGTGCGCAAGAGGGTGCATACTTGTCCATCTTGCGCACGCTCCTAGGGAAGCCCCGATGGCTTTCCCTGTTCCGACCCGCCCCCCACCTTTTGTTTCTTTATTTATACCTGCCTCTGGGCAGTCATAGGTTGCGCCTGCTCCAGCCTGCCCAATCCCTGTCCATTTTTTTCAAGCCCCAAGACATACATGCTTCCCCCCCCCCCCCCCCCCCCCCGAGCCTATGCAAAAATGGGCTTGGTGCGTGCAAGAGGGTTTTAAAAGGGTTACGCGCGTAACCCTTTTAAAATCCGCCCCAAAGTACCTACTAGGGATGTGCCTACCCTTTTTAAGACTCTTTTTTTTTTTTTTTTTTTTTTTTTTTTAATTTTATTAAAGATCTATAGATCCATGCACTTGAGATTGGATGGTTAGATTTGGCTTGCAATGCCTTCCTCTCGGATTGTCCAGTTATGTAAAACACAGGCAAGGACTGTGGTATTCACTGATCCCTTTTTTTTTTTTTAATGGAATGCATTTCCTGGCGTGTAGCCAGATGGACTCAGAACGAATGGGATAGTATCTGCGTGCTAGCAGTTGGAGACGGATCTGACGTCAGCACGGGGGTATATATATCCCCACAGGAAGCGCAGCAACTCAGTAATTTCTGTCTCCAAAGCAGTTTGGAGTGCCTGCACGCTCGTTGAGCATGCTTTCCAAAGCTACTTTAATTTTCTCTTTCTTATAATTCTAGATTCTACTTCCTAATCTCTACAAACCCATCGAGCCCCGCACTCCTGCGGTGATACCCTAAGGTCCCTCCCCCAGTAGAGTTGCCCGGGGTGATTTCCATGATCCCCCGGTGAGTTAAGTCCTCGGTCCGGCCAAAGCGCGGCAGGGACATAGCCCCCGGGCGAGGTTCGGGTGAGGCATACGAGGCGCCTCGGTCCCGGCGTGGACGAGGTAGCGGGTGCATATCCTCAATCGCGGTGGTGAAGGTACTTACCCGCTCTCCCCGCAGCCGGAGACCGCCCGGGTTCCAGCCGAGGAGCGCCGTGGTTCAGGTGAGGCGTACATCTCTTATTTCGGGTCTCCGAAGGAACAGAGGATCGGCGGCGTGGCACACCAAGGAGGGCACCATTTTGTGGGCCTCGTTATTAAAGCGGCATCCTGGGCGGAATCCAGGATGCTGTCGCCTGCAGAAATATGTAAAGTAGCGACATGGTCCTCCCTCCATACCTTTTCCAGGTTCTACCGTCTGGATGTCCAGGCTAGGGAGGACTCAGCATTTGCGAGGGCGGTACTACATGGTCCTCAGGCAGCCTCCCGCCCAGGCTGGGAGTAAAGCTTTTGTACATCCCATTCGTTCTGAGTCCATCTGGCTACACGCCAGGAAATGTTGAGATTACTACCTGATAATCTCCTTTTCCTTACTGTAGACAGATGGACTCAGCATCCCGCCCAGCTGCCTGTGTACATGGGTATCACCGATTCAAGGTAAGCCATGTCTTATATTCCATAAGAGCGTACACTCTACCAGATGTCAACGCCTTCCGGTTGGGAATGCTGGCGGTCTCCAGCTACTATCAATCGGTCAGGGGAATCCTGTTTTCACTTTTCACTGAGCGTCAGTACACATATCCATAACAGCTTTTGCAAGGAAGATTACTGAGTTGCTGCGCTTCCTGTGGGGGTATATATACCCCCGTGCTGACGTCAGATCCGTCTCCAACTGCTAGCACGCGGATACTATCCCATTCGTTCTGAGTCCATCTGTCTACATTAAGGAAAAGGAGATTATCAGGTAGTAATCTCAACATTATCTAATGCTTTTGAGAGCAGAGACTTTTGTTCAGTCATTTAAGCAGTGGTGTAACCACGGGTGGGCCATGACCCACCCATTTTGAGCTCAGACCCACTCACTTAGTGTTGCCCGGCGGCCTGAAAAGAGAGGCCCAGTCACAGAGCTCTCGTGTACATGTCCAGCACTGCCAGACATGCACAGCCAGCAGAGCAACAGCCAAAGAGTGGAGGCGGCCCGGGAGGCTGCCAGTGGACCCTTTTCCCCACCGGCGACCGAAGAGAGGAGGTAGCTTGCGAGGCTGCCAATGGCTTCCACTCTACCAGCAGCTGGGACGGAAAAAAAGCCCAGGAGGCTGCCAGTGGATTTCTTCCCACCAGCAGCCGAGAAGAGAATACCGCCAGGAGAGAGCCTGTTTGCCTACTCTACCATGTGTGCTGGCCCTATGGAATTCAAAATTCTTTTGGCTAGCATATGCTCTATGCTGATCTTGAGATGCATGAGATCAGCATAGAGGAACTGCTAGCCACAAGAGTTTTGTATAGTGCAGAGGCTGGCACACGAGGAGAAGCAGCAGAACGGACTTTCCCCTTCTGCTCCCAGTGGGAAGACTGCCTGGGTGTGTGGGTGTCGGTGTGAATGGGAGCCTGGCTGGGGGGAAGAAGTGTTGGTATGAATGGGAGCCTGGCTGGGGGGGAAGAAGTGTTGGTGTGAATAGGAGCCTGGCTGGGGGAGAGCTATGTGAGAGAGAGACATGGGAGTGGAGAAGCTGTGTGTGTGTGAGAGAGTGACCATGTGGATGTAAGAGAGCATTTGGAAGTGAGCCCCTGTGTGTGTGTTGAAGTGGCAGCCTGCTTTTTAGAGTGAGACCCTATGTTTGTGAGAGCCTGTGTGTGAAACAATGTGAGAGCTTATGTGCCTTTGAGGGGGGGAATGGGAGCCTGCGTATGAAAGACATCATATGAGAGCGAGAGTCTGGGGGGGAGGAACCTGCGTGTGAGCCTGCACGTGAGAGAGCATATGAGAAATGGGAGCCTGTGTGAGAGAGTGCATGTGTGTATGAAGGAGGAAGGAAAGAAGACGAGAGAGAAGAAACAGAATAAAAAAGACCATAAAAAAGGAATTAAGAAAACAGACAAGGGAACAAAGACACTGGGACTAACAGATTAAAAAAATAAGATCAGATGACAAAGGTAAAAAAAAAAAAACTTTCAGTGATTGAAATATGCCATCTTTGGGAATGCATTTCTTATATATTTGCATTTTGCTGTTTCTTCAGTGTTCAGAGTCTGGTTTCTCAAGCTTTTCATTTCAGTTTTGTCTGCATGTTTGTTTCTAATTTGTAATCTCTTATTTGTATTGGGTAGGGGTCTGTCTGTATTGTGTATGTGTAACAGTTACAGTATTTCAGCTAGCATTTATTTCTCTGTAGGGATTTGTAGCAGTTTGGCTTGTTCTGTTTGCCCACACGGTTGTGTGGCTGTGTTCTAGGGCTTAGTGTAATGCCTTTCCTGCCTTTTTGTAGATAAGATTGCTGCTGTTTTGAGTCTTGAGTTACTGCTGTTATGGCATAGTATGGCAAGATTCTAGGGGTTTGGGGGTTTGTTTTTTTTTTTGTAGGGATTTTGTCCTCACAAAATGTTTGGTTTTGGAAGGAGTTTATTTTGCTGACACTGAATATTTTTTTGCGTGTCCTAGTTCTGTTCTGCACCTGTTGCAAATATTCAGTTCTTATGATGAGTATTATGATTATTGCTGTTTTATTGTAGTTATGATATTCTATGCATTTTTGGAAAGAGGATTCATAAAAATACATTGGTATTTGTTTTATTACATGATTGGAGCTGATGTTTAAGTGTTCTTTATTTACTTTTACATGATATGTATTTAGAAACTACAATAAATATAAAATAAATTAATACAGATTATTAAGGTATTTTTAATGCTGGTAAGTGCTTGAAATAGAATTAAAATATTTTAAAGCATCACTTATGATAAAATGACTTAGATTGCACCTGACAATGGATTTCTAAGGCATTATTTATCCATGAGTACAACTAGTAGAGCCTAGACCTATATGTCAACTGCCCACCCATGTTAACATTGGGCTCCCAAAGAATTCATTTCTGGCTACGCTACTGCATTTAAGAAATATCTGAAAGCTCTCTTTTACATAAGCTTTTGGGATGGTGAATCAGCATTAGATAATTAAACTATGGAGTAAGAATGAATTGCTTATGACTTAGTTTTTGACATCCATAGTCTTGAATCAGCATCAGCAAAATGTGGGTTTTTGGTCTTACATATTGTCTATATGTATTTTATGATTCTGTTGATGTACCCTGCTTAGAACTGTGCATAACTGCGGGCTATAAATGTTCTAACTACAGTTTTTTTTGTGATTATAAATAAGCCACGCTTGGGAGTGGTATTCAGTTGGAGCTGTCCATGCAGTATTGTGTCCAGAGTTCGTAACCTTATGATCTATGGCAGCGGTTCTCAACCGGTGTGTCGCGAAGCTCCGGCAGGTGTCGCACACCGGCTGCTCCCTCCCCCCCTTTCACCTCAGCGAGACTAACACTGCTGCCGTTCCTGCCCAGGCTATCAGCACATTCAAGCCCCGAGGGGAATAGCAGCAGTGTCTTTATAGAAGCCAGCAACAGGAACGTGACCTTTTCTTCTTCCTGCCCCTGTGGCCGGAAGAGGAAGTGATGTTTACCGGGCACGTGGGAAGAAGAAAAGGCCATGTATGCAATGCTGCTGCAGAAATCACATTCGATGCTGGCTGGCCACTTTTTCAGGGCCTGCAGGAGTACGGCTCAGACCTCCCCTTCTCTCGCCAGCGCAACACCAGCAAGAAAATATAAAGTTGTTTAATAATCAAACTGCAAAAAAAAAAAAAAGGCTGGAGCGGGGAGAAAAGCATAGATATATATTCTCAGCTGATTGCTCTGTGCTGCAATCAATCGCAGCACAAGCAAAGAGCTGAGTGCTGACTTCTTAGCACTGTGGGGCTGGGGAGGTCACGCCTGTCAGGAATCTGCTTTTCATAGCAGCATACCGGCTACCTTGTGCTGTAGCTGCTATGTGTGCTGTGGGTGGGGGGTGAGTGAGACAGGGAGTGAGCCAGCATGTGTGTAAGTAAGAGAAATGTGTGAGAGCAAGAGACTGCTTAGGAAAGTCACTGGTGTGTGTGTGTGTGGGAGATTGGTCAGGCAGCTGACTGGGGGGTGTGTGTGTGAGACACTAGTCATGGGCCCTAAGGAAGAAGAGCATGAGGACAGAGCTTCAGCAGTCTTTGCTGCTTCTGGCATGTGCTATTGGCCTACAAGGGAAAGGAGTAGGAGAGTTACTGGAGAGGGTAAGTAAAGGTGGCTTTTTAAGTTTATCTTTCTTGATTGACTGTCAGTTGTTTTGAAACATTTATTATATTCTAGTTTTAGATTTTTTTTTCTTCAATTATCTCTTTATTATAACTTTTAATATATTAGACATCACATTTTCCAATATTTATAGGCAATCTTATTAAGAAATAACATTAATATCATTCACATAATTTCCTTAGCATAACAAAAATTATAAACCTTTCTCAATAAGAACTAATAATGGCGGGGGGCTCATAACTTTCCAAATACATTTTTTCATAATTCATTATGAGAAGGGATCCTAATTTTTCTCTTTTTCTAATGCCTTTTCAGTTGATATCTGGTTTTCTATTGGACTTGATTTATCCTTCAGAAAATTATCCAAATGAGGTGGCTCAGTAAAAATAAATTTTTTACCCTGGTAATTAACAACATTTCGAGTTTTAGATTATTTTATATTTCTCGGGGAATTAATAGAAATGTGGAGACAAAAACTGAACTGGAAACAGCAAGAAGCCAAACTCTGTATGCACTAAAACAAGACAAAAACATTAGCTTTATGGTCACTTTATTCTGTATTTGGTGAGGGTCTGTCTGTGTTCTGCGTGTGTGACCCAGCTAAGGGTGTTCTGCTAGCTTGTAGTTTCTTGGTAGAGATCTATAGCAGCTTGGCTTGTTCTGTTTTCCTAATAGAAGGTGTATTGGTGTTTAGGGCCTGGTATAATTTTTGCCTTTTCATAGGTAGGGTTGTTACTGTTTGAGTTCCATAATGCAGGTGTAACTTGTGCGCATTAGTTTGTGTACATTATTTCAGATCCTGGAAGTCTGATAGGTGCTATATTTTTGTTTTGCACAGAATGCAGAGTGGCGCTTTTTGGGGTTCCATTCCAGTTTCTGTTTCCATATTTGTAATTTGTGGTCTTTCTGTACTTGGTGAAGGTTGATTCTGTGTGTGACCAAGGTGAAGTATTTTACTAGCATGTAGGCATTTGTATCAATATTATTTGTTGTGTTTTCTCAATAGAACATGCATTGGTGGTAAATTACTGTTTTTTTCATAAGGAAGGCTATTGCACCTGGTAGGAGAGAGTGTTTGTTGCTGTTATTGAGATGTCACCAGAAATATCTTTTTTTTTTGTATAGTAAATTGAATGGGGGTTCCTGTGGAATGCAGAGTGTTTGTTTACATTTAGCCCCATGATGGTCACATGTTCAGTGTCGCACATGTGAGAACATCTGTCAGGTGTGTCTCGACAGAAAAAGGTTGAGAGAGACTGATCTATGGCACTGACACAGACAATGCTTTCCTATAAATCTATAGAGCTCCAGCAGCAATAATACCACCACCACTGCTATTCTGCAGAGTCCTTGTTTTTAATATGGTGATGGAAGGAAAGAAAAAGATGTTCTAGTATATGTTTACAAAGCTTTACAAGGGGCATTATTGAGTTGAGCCGCTTAACTGCAGGCCTTTGAGCCACAGTAAATTCTAGGAGAATTGCTTTGCCATTTCTCAGCTGTGTTCTGATTGCAAAGCACCAGGAGTCAAACGGTGACTAAGACGGTTTGAGTAAAATCACATACTTTCCTATTAAAAAAAAATTATTTTTTAAATAACTTTTCTTAGCAATCAAAGCACTGCCTAGGTTAAGTTATACACTTGAGAGAGAGAGAGACTCCTTTTACAGTTTGACTATGAGTTCCATGATGGAGCTGGGCAACAGTTTTATTTTACATAGGGGAGTACTTAGTTTAATGATAAGTAATAGAATCCATGAAGCTGTAGTACAGAGGAGTGTTCAGTGTGAGTAAAGAGACCATCAGTCTGTAGTACTGGCAGGGGCAACTCAACAAGGTGGCAGTGAATGTAGAGACCATATTGGCTGTATTATGGGGAAGACGTCAGTTTGATAAATGTCATGCTGGGTCAAGTCAAAGTTCATTAAGCCCAGTGTCCCGTCCGGCTCACAAGCACCCACATCCCGACAGATTCCCCAATAGCTGATTAATTTCTTCTATCTCACAACTAGGGGGTAAGCTCTGGCAAACAACTATTAATGGACTTTTCCTTCAGGATATTATCCAGTCGGTCTTTTACTGCTGCCATGCACACAGCCGAAGATTTTAAAGTATTGTCCACAAGGACTCTGAAGTCCTTTTCCTAGATGGTGAATCCTAATATGAAACCCTGCATTGTGTACTTGTAGGGAAAAAATAATCCCAATTCCTGTTCATACCTCAGATCAGTCCAGACAAAGTGGGTTTTATATCCCTATCAGTAGATGTAGGCAGTGAAAAACTTTTCAGGCACTGCCACAAAACAGTGTGCCACCTGCAGTCAGTATTTTTCTGTCTCCAGCAAATGGTAGAGGGGTAAAATCTACAGTCTGGAGTAAAAAGAAAAAAAAAGCAATCAGAGCATCTCATGTTTAGTGCGGCAAAGAAGGATGCAGAGTCTTCTAAGGCGTCAGTCGCTTACATCTGTAAAGGTCGGACAGATGCAAGTGGTGGAGCTTCAATTGATATCTCCGCAAGAGATTGTCACATGATCCTCACTTCATAAGCTTGCCAGACATTACCATGTCAGGATGCCTGAGGTGGCGACCTTTGGTGAAGATTGTTGCGAGCTAGTCTTTCGGGTTCCCACTAAGTGTAGGGGAGCTTGGGTACATCCCACTTGTCTGGACTGATTTGGGGTATGAACAGGAAAGGAAAATTGGTTCTTACCTGTTAATTTTCGTTCCTGGAATACCACAGATCAGTCCAGAGGCCCATCCCCTTTGATTGTGAAAGATCTGTAATAGTGCTGGTTGTACATAGTGCAGAACAGTTTTCAAGTTCTTTTTGGGGTTGAGGGCATCAGCTAGGGAGTTACAACCCTTAGTTCCACTGCTCACCTTATAAAGGGGGGTGAGGTTCATCTTGGTTTAGGTACAGGTCAATACTGAGGGACTGCAGGTGGCACACTTGATTTTGTAGTAGTGTCTGAAGAGTTTTTCTCTGTCTCCATTGGCTGGTAGGGATGCAAAATCCATTTGTCTAGACTGATCTATGGTATTCCTGGAATGAAAATTAGCAGGTAAGAACCAATTTTCCTTTACCTGCATTACTTTTGCACTTGTCCACATAAAATTGCATCTGCTGTTTAGAAGCCCATTTTCCTAGTCTCATAAGTTTCCTTCTGCAGTTCTTTCACAATCCACTGCCATTTCAACAGCTCCAGGTGCGTCAATGCAATTTTAGAAAAAAAGTAAGAACTCTGATATCAATGTTATCATCCATCTGGGACCAATGACCTTGCTAGAAACGGTGTCCACAAAGTACAGGAAGATTTCCAAAATCTAGGGAAGAATATCACTCTTGGCAAAGACTATTGCCTTTTCAGAAGTACTACCTGTTTATGGAAAGGAAAGGTTATGCAATATAGATAATTTCAATGTCTGGCTCAAAACCCGGTGGTAGGAAAATGGTTTTGGATACATTGGAGGCTAGGGCTGTGTATGGAGCAATGAAGGATTATATGGCATGGATGGCCTACATTTGTCTGTGGCAGGAAAGAAGATGCTAACTGAAAAATTCAGATCATACATTATCAGGCATTTTAAACTAGAGAGAGGTGGCTTGTGAATTTGGTATGTCGCCCCCAAGCATAACAGGAAGAGGGGAAGAGAAACTAACAAAATCAGTCAGTTCAATAAAGCAGAAAAGGGGATTACAATGCTTATATTCTGGGCGGTGAAAATTACAAACCTGCAGGGCCCTAATGGTGGAGGCAGAGTTGGACATTGTTGCTGTTACGTAAACCTGGTTCACGGATTCCCACATTTGAGATGCAGCCATCCCGGGCTATAACTTGATAAGAAAGGACAGAGAGGAGTAGCTCTTTATGTCAAAAACAATATCCAAGCAACTGAATTGCAAGGGATGTGGGGTAGAGAAGAAGCATTATGGACTGTCCTAAAAAAAAAAAAAAAGATGGTGCTTCTATTTTTTACTGTTGTGATCTACAAGCCACCAACTCAAACGGAAGAACTGGACAGAGAACTCATTGAAAATATTCAAAAGGTGGGAAAGAAGGGTGAAATTGTTGCTTGTGAAGATTTTAATCTGCTGGATGTGGATTGGCGTATCCATTCTGCAGAATCTATGAGAAGTAGAGAAATAGTGGATGCTCTTCAAGGGGCTGCTCAAACAAATGGTAATGGAAATCACGAGGGAGGGGTGTGATACTCGATCTGGTGCTCACTAATGGTGATTGTCTCTGATGTTCAGATAGGGGCCTCACCTGAGCCCCAGTGATCATCAGACTGGTGGACTTCTGTGTCCTATTCGCAAAATTGAGTTTATGAATTTCAAAAAATACGGACTTTAATCAAAATGGAGAGTACTTAGAGAAGGCTGGGAGGAGAAAATGGGTGAGGTGAAACAGAGGGCCAAGTTAAAAGGTGCTGTTACAAAAGCAACAAATCCTATATCTTAGGCTTCTTTTTCCTCTTACTCTTGTTTACTTATCTGGTTCTCTAAGGAGATGACTGAAAAAATAAAGGCAAAAAGAATAGCATTCAAGAAGTATAAAGGATCCAAAAAAATGGAACACAGGGAAGAATCTGTTAAAACTGAGGGAGACAAAGAAATAAGAAAAGCAAAAAGTCAGGCGGAAGAAAAGATGACCAAAAAGGTAAAGTGAGGAGACAAAACATTTTTTCAGATATATCAGTGAAAGAAGGGAGGTCAGAAGTGGTATAGTGAAATTGAAAGGTAAGGAGCAATGTGTAGAGATTAACAAAGAAATGGCAGAAATATTAAATACTTCAGCTCTGTATTCACTAAAGACAACCCTGGAGAAGGGACCGTTGCTGGTTACTAAGACCATAGATGGGGATGGAGTAGATGAAACACCATTTACAGAAGAGAATAGATGGGAGTTGCTAGGCAAACTGAAAACAGGCAAGGCCTTTGGAGCCAGATGAGACACCCCATGGTACTGAGAGAGCTCAGAGATATGCTGGCAGGTCTGTAGGAGGACCTGTTCATAGATCCCTGGAAACAGTGGTGCCATGGGATTGGAGAAAGAGCAGTGTTGCTCCCGCTTCACAAGAGTGGTAGCAGAGAGGAGACCAGAAATTACAGGCTGGTTAGCCTCACCTAGGTGGTTGGAAAATTAATGGAGACTCTGCTGAAGGAAAGAATAGTGAACTACCTACAATCTGGTGAGTTGCTGGATCTGAAGTAACATGGATTCACCAGGGGAAGGTCCTGTTGGACAAATATGACCTTTTTTTTTTATTATATTGGGTAACTAGAGAATTGGATTGAGGAAGAGTGCTCGATGTGATCTACTTGGATTTCAGCAAAGTTTTTGATACTATCGCATAGGAGGCTTGTGAATAAAATGAGAAGCTTGGGAATGAATGCCAAGGTGGTGGTATGGATTACAAACTGGTTGACTGAAAGGAAATAGAGTGTAATGGTAAATGGAATGTAATCTGAAGAGAAAACCATGTTAAATGGAGTGCCACAGGGTTCAGTGTTGGGGCCAGTTCTGTTCAATAGCTTTGTCAGTGACATTGCAGAAGGGATAAAAGGTAAAACATTTTTCTCTTTGCAGATAATATTAAGATCTGCAATAGAGTGGACATGCCTGAAGGAGTAGAGAGAATGAAAAATGATTTATGAAAGCTTAGAGTGGTCGAAGACTTTGCAGCTGGGATTCAATGCCAAAAAGAGCAGAGTCATGCAGCTGGGGTGCAGTAATCCAAAAGAGCTGTATGATGGGGGATGAGACTGATGTGCATGGATCAAGAGAGGGATCTTGGGGTAATAGTGACTGAAGATCTAAAAATGGCGAAGCAATGTAACAAGGCAATATCTAAAGCCAGAAGAATGCTGGGCTGCATAGAGAGAGAAATAACCAGTAAGAAATGGAGGTGATAATGCCCTTGTACAGTAGAGATGTGAATCGTGTGCCAGATCGTCTTAACGATCAGATTCGGCTGCGGGGGGGCTCGAATCTGATCGTTAGGATATGTGAATTGGAATCGTTTCCGATTCCAATTCACATTTTTTTAGGAGGCCTGCACCGCAAAAAAAAAACAACAAAACACATCCGACCCTTTAAATCGACCTCCCGACCTGACCCATCGCTAATTATTTTTTACGGAGGCCCGCACCGCAAAAAAAACAAAAAACCCATCCGACCATTTAAATCAACCCCCCCCCCCCCAAAACCTTTTAAAGTTACCTGGTGGTCCAGGGGGGCCTCGGGGAAAGATTTCCCAGGCACCACCTGTTCTAAAAAAAAAAAAAAAAAAAATGGCACCGATGCCCCTTTGCCCTTACCATGTGACAGGGTATCCGTGCCATTGGCCGGCCCCTGTCACATGGTAGGAGCACTGGATGGCCGGCGCCATCTTTACTCATCAGCCCATATTATACTATGGGCTGATGGCCGGCGCCATCTTTAAAGATGGCGCCGGACATCCAGTGCTCCTATATCTAACTTGCTAGTGCTTATGCACTTCCCTATTTTCCTAATTTAGGTCTGCTTTCCATTTTTTTGAATGATGCCCTTTTGGCTTTACATCTTTTATCTTACTATTAAACCACACTAGCAGTGTTTTGGTTTTCTTTTGACCTTTTTTAATGCACAGAATAAATTTTATTTGGGCCTCAAGGATAGTAACCTGCAAGTTTTTAACCTTGTGTATTGTGCCTTTCAGGTTTTTTTTTTCCTAACAAATTTCCTCATTTTATCAATCTCCCTTTTTATAGTGAAATGTTACTGCAGTATAATTTCCTTGGTATTCACCCTCCAATGATTGTCATATTTTTATTACATTATGATCACTTTTGCCAAGTGGATTGATCACCTTTGTCTCTTGCAGGAAGACCTTGTGAGACTGGAAAATTGGGCATCGAAATGGCAGATGAAATGTAATGTGGCTAAGTGCAAGGTGATGCATATAGGGAAAAATTAACCCATGCTATAGTTACACAATGTTAGGTTCCATATTAGGTGCTACTACCCAAAAAAGAGATCTTGGCGTCATAGTGGATAACACATTGAAATCGGTTCAGTGTGCTGCAGCAGTCAAAGCAAACAGAATGTTGGGAATTATTATTTATTTATTTATTTTTTATTTATTTTATTATACCGAGTTTCATGATAGGAATCACATCAACCCGGTTTACAATTAACAATGTGAGTAAAGGCAGAGAGTAACATAGTAAAATATTTCCCAATTCAACGTCACATATAGAATGAAACTTAACAGATATAATAACAATATTTAGGATGTGAGAAAGTTAAAAAAACAAGGAAAAAATAACTAGGATCTGAAAGGGGGAGGAAATTGAAGGAAGAATATTAACATTTTAGCCAACTGTATCAATTAATAAATATGTATAGTATTATAAAAATATAGATGAGTAGCAAAAATGATCAAATATGATGCTGTTGTGAAGTATAATAATAAGATGCTGTGACTGCGTATGAAGTTAGTGGGTTTATTGCAGTTCACTAACTTTGTGTTTGTGCTGATGGGTGGGGAATTTAATCCAGTTCTGGGAACGCTTTTTTAAAAAGCCACGTTTTTAGTCTCTTCCTAAAAGTTGGGGCGCATGGTTCTTGTCTTAAGTCCGGTGGGATGGAGTTCCAAAGGATTGGACCTGCTGATGAAAGAGCTCTTGAACTGTAGTATTTATGTTGGTAAGTTTTGGCATGAGGTACCTGAAGTGATTCTTTGTAATGTTCCCTGATGGGTCTGGCGGCTGTGTATTTTTTAAAAGGGATTTGTAAGTCAAGTTGAGTGTGTTGATGGATGTTCTTGTAGATAATCATGATGGTTTTGTACATAATTCTGAAGTGGATCGGTAACCAATGAAGGTCTTTGAGGATGGGGGAGATATGGTCGATTTTCCTGGAATTTGTAAGTATTCTAGCTGCTGTGTTCTGTACCATTTGTAAAGGCTTGGTGTGTAAGAAGCTGGGAGGCCTAGTAGTAGAGAATTGCAATAATCTAGTTTGGAGAAGATTATTGCTTGCAGGATTGATTAGAAAGGGAATGGTGAATAAAACGGAAAATGTCATAATGCCTCTGTATCGCTCCATGGTGAGACCGCACCTTGAATACTGTGTACAATTCTGGTCACCGCATCTAAAAAAAAAAATATATAATTACGATGGAGAAGATACAGAGAAGGGTGACAAATGATAAAGGGAATGGAACAGCTCCCCTATGAGGAAAGACTAAAGAGGTTAGGACTTTTCAGCTTGGAGAAGAGACTGCTGAGGGGGATGTGATAGAGGTGTTTAAAATCTTGAGAGGTCTAGAATGGGTAAATGTGAATCTGTTATTTACTCTTTCGGATAATAGACTAGGGGGCACTCCATGAAGTTAGCATGTGGCACATTTAAAACTAATCGGAGAAAGTTCTTTTTCACTCAACGCACAATTAAACTCTGGAATTTGCTGCCAGAGGATGTGGTTAGTGCAGTTAGTGTAGCTGTGTTTAAAAAAGGATTGGATAAGTTCTTGGAGGAGAAGTCCATTACCTGCTATTAAGTTGACTTAGAAAATAGCCACTGCTATTACTAGCAACGTAACATGGAATAGACTTAGTTTTTGGGTACTTGCCGGGTTCTTTTGGCCTGGATTGGCCACTGTTGGAAACAGGATGCTGAGCTTGATGAACCCTTGGTCTGACCCAGTTTGGCATGTTCTTATCCTGCATGTTGATTCTATAACAAACTGCTGCATGATAGTCATTGATGACATTTAAGAACTTTACCTCCCTTGCACGTCCCAATCAATACTCAGGAAATTGAAGTCTCCCGTTATCATGTTGCCCATTTTACTAGCCATTCTAATATCAGTGTGAACACAATCCTCATGCACAGCAACAAGTTATTCTTAGCAAAGAGAATTCTCTCTGCTTTAAACTTTGGCTTTAACACTACCACGAGTTTCATGTTTCTTCTGCACGCATCAGATTGGAAAAGAAATCCTTCATCTCCCACCCCCTCCTTCACTGATCTTGAGTTCAAATGAAACTGGTGCTGAGGGACTTGATCCTTGCTGTTTGTGTGTCCTCCCCACAGAGCAATATGTGGGAAAGGAAATGTATAACTGATGGTTAAATCTCAGCTGTATCTTACAAAAATCTTCTGCACCCTAGTAGCCAAGTCATCCAAACAAAAGCAGCTGTTTCTGGCTTCATCCACCCATCCATTTATAGTCAGACATTCTAGCCAACAGAAGAGAGATGGAGACAGGTCATAGCCTGACCAGGCTTCTTCAAATTGATTTAGAGAGAGAATTTTAGAGTTCTCTGACAGGCAAGGGTGAATTAGCCATGACATGTGGGTGATGTCATTTGGCTCCAAACAGAACCTTTTCTTTAAGCTTATAGAGCTTTTACTCTACTAAGCATGTACGGGAGTTATCTCATGAACCCCTCACTCTATTTTTTTTGTCTGAGCTTCAACCCAGATGTGTACCCTTTTTGCGTTTTTCTTTGGTTATACCTTAGATAGTTTTCAGTATTTAATATTTTTCTCAGATTTTCTTGCCTTATTGCCTTAGTAGTCTCCAAACAGCACTGTTCAGCGCTATTAAAAAAAACAATAATATAACATATCTTGAAGTGAAATGTCCGGCTCCAAGAAAGCCACCCTCAGCGGCTTCAAAGATTGCATGTGTGGTAAGATGTCTATCACTGATGGCCATGACATTTATTACTGGTTTCTGGAGACTGGCCACAATGCTGCCAACTGTTATTACTGTGGCTGGATGTCATCACGGACAAAGAGAGCCAGAGGCTGCAATATGGGGCACCTGCGTAAGTGTCTAAAGACCTGCAGTTGCTGCTACTCCTGAAACGGAGCCTCTTCTAGCAACCTGGGTGCAGAGTTGAGCAGGAGCTCCTCAAGCAGGTCTTGGATCCCTTCTCATGTGTCCGCAAGCCTCTCATGGGCACCAGGGGATTTAGGATGGCTAAGAAGATGCATCACTCCTTGGACGCCAACAAAGAAACACTGAGCCTCTGCACCAGCAACACATTCAATGCACAACTTGCAGGCGCATCCAGCCCCAGAGCTGTCAATGTATCAAGTCTAGAAACCATTGACGCCTTGAGCCTTGGAGCACAGACTGGCATCAACACATCAAGCCTTGCTGCTACTGATATCTTGTCACCAATCCCTTCACTGCATTTGGGGAGCATTGAGATGCTGCAGGAAATATGCGCAATTCACCTCCTATCTCAAGGGTTATTTCACCATCAAGTGGACAAGTCAAAGTGATGTACTTGGGTAAGAGTAACCCAAATTATGGCTACAAAATGCAAGGTTCCACATTAGGAGTCGTCATTGAAATATGTTCAGTGTGCAGCAGCAGCCAAGAAAGCAAATAGAATGCTAGGAATTATTAGGAAAAAATGGAGAATAAAACAGAGAATTTTATAATGCCTCTGACACACTCCATGGCGTGACCTCATCTTGAACATTGTGTGCAATTCAGGTCACCACATCTCAAAAAAAAAGATATAGCAAAATTGGAAAAGGTACAGAGAAGGGCTCCCAAAATAAAGGGGATGGAACAATTCTTCTATGAAGAAAGGCTAAAGATGTTAGGACTCTTCAGCTTGGAAAAAAGACAGCTGAGGGGGGGGATATGATAGAGGTCTATAAAATGAGTGGAATGGAATACGTAAACAGTTGTTCACTCTTTTGAAAAGTACAAAGTCCAAGGGACATAATGAAGTTAATAAGTAATACATTTCAAATTAATAAGAGAAAATATTTTTTTACTAAACACATGAATAAGCTCTGGAAATTGTTGATAGAAAATGTGGTGAAAGCTATTCATGTAGCTGCGTTTAAAAAAGGTTTGGACAAGTTCCTGGAAGAAAAGTTCATTAACCATTATTAAGGTTCAGTTGCAGAAATCCACTTTCTTGGGATAAGCAGCTTGGAATCTATCTACTTTTTGGAATTAAGCCAGATACTTGTGACCTATATTGTCCACTATTGGAAACCGGATACTGGGCTTGATGGCAGTTCTTATGTTATGTAAGGCTTCTGGGTTTTCTTCTAGAGACACCAGATCCCATCTGCTCGGTGGTACTTTTGATCTCTACACATCCCCCCCCCCCCCCGAGAAAACTGTTACAAAGTCATAGGGCCCTCAAGATGCGCCCATTCTGATTTCAGAAGAGGATGTTCACCCCTAGTACCTGGCCAGAGATCACTGGGCTCTTAGACCAAGTGGCAGAGCTGGTGAAGACTTGTTGCGATTATATCTGTCAGGGCAATCGGTGAGCTTCTGGCATTGCCTCATTACTCTCCATGTATGCAGTTCTTCTGCAATATGGTGGGGGTCTGCACCTGTCTCAAGTTTCTACCAAACGTGGTGTAGAGTTTTCATATAAAACAAGCTATCGCGTTACTCATGTTCTTTCCAAGGGGAAAATGCCTTCCTTCATTGAACTAAGAGAGCCTTGGCTTAATACCAGAAAAGAACCCAGCCACTTCATCAGACCTTGTAACTAGTCATCTCTTACGATCAAAGCGCGCGTCGTCCAACTGGCTAGCAGACTGTATCGTGCATTATTATGCTGTCGCTAGCCTCCAGATCACAGATTCAAGTGACAGCCATGGCTGCATCAGTGGCTGATCTGCAAGCTGTCTACCAAAGCCATCTGCAAAACTGCAACTTGGTTATCGGCGTGCACCTTCACATCCTATTACTGTCTGAACAGTCTTATCAAGAAGACAGTAAGTTTGTTCAAGCAGTGTTGCGTAGTCTGTTCACCCAGTAGTCCCCTCTCTATGATGGGGTT